>NC_044506.1:13421950-13601950 GCF_902362185.1 Chanos chanos | reverse complement strand
CATGCCTTTGTTTTGAACAAAATCAAATCTGAATCATTGGTGGAGCAGTTGGTGGAAGATTGTTCCCTGTGACGCCGTCATTTGGATGAAGGCTGTCAGACATTTGACAGTGTGTATACAATGCCTGTGGAAAACAGTCCAGAGTGAAATGAAGTGAATGAAGTATATGTAAGATACAAAACAGAATGAGAACAGCTTTATTTTGCAGGTAGAGGAGCATGCTGGTTGGGGGATGGGTTTGTGTGTGTGTGTGTGTGTGTGTGTGTAGCATATGGACTGCGATGGATGAGTGTTAGGAGCGCATAAAAACAGCTCATTAAGAGGTTCAATCTGTTTGGTTGTTATGGGTGGAAGCTGAGCGTTAGCGCATGGAAGGTAGAGCGGACACGGGGGTGGGGGTTGGGGGGGGCATAGAACGGCAGAGAGGTTCCGAAAAGCTTACTCACACACACATACATACATACACACACACACACACACATACACACACACACACACACACACACACACACACACACAGACACACACACACACACAAACACACGCACACACACACACACACATACACATGAACACACACAAACACACACAAAACATGTGCACATATCTGGATTCATGGTTGCCCACTGAATCGTGAAAGGGGGTGGGGGGAATAGAACAGCGGAGAGGTTCTGATTTTGAAAGCTTACTCACACACACACACACACACACACACACACACACAAAACATGTGTACATACCTGGATTCATGGTTGCCCACTGAATCGTGAAAGATGTGAAGGACATTATAAAGTCAAACTCCCCAGGGATTCTTGGTGTATGTGTGTGTGTGTGTGTGTGTGTGTGTGTATTGCCTTTAAAGCCTTTGTTCTCTTGAGTCTTGTTCAGACAGAGAAGACTAGAGATAAGAGCAGACTTTGAGTAGCACAAGGCTTTTCAGACACATTAACACAGTGTTCTCAACGTCAGCCCAAACCTTCATTCCTCCTCCTCTCTTTGCTCTTTGATCCTCTCTTTCTCGCGGCAGTGCATCTCACCAGCTCTCTCTCTGTCTCTGCCTCTCTCTCTCTCTCTCTCTCTCTCTTTCTCTCTCTCTGTGTCCTCTCTATGTATAGAACCAAAGAGAATGGCTTTGAACGGGACACCTTACACCCAGAGCACCCAAGCAAGCGTCCGTGCACCATAAGCCCCGGTCAGCGCTTCAGCCCCTCCAACGGGATCTCCTACCAACCCAACGGCCTGCCCCACCCTACCCCGCCCCCACCCCAACACTACCGACTGGACGACATGGCCATCGCACACCACTACAGAGATTCCTACCGCCACCCTAACCACCGTGACCTCAGGGAGCGCCCGCGGCCTCTCGGTAAGAGCGCCCACCTCTTATCGCCCAAAACCATCTCCCGTTTTTTTTTGGGAACACATCCTCACAGAGAACGTTCTGGTAGGTGAGCATCCTATCAGGCCATCATATCCTGTGGTTGCCGAAGCTTAAAATCTTCAAAACCCCAGAGAGGATCTTGCTGTGGTTGGATGCCCAGCACAGCTCTTAGAAGATGAAGTTGGTCGTCTGCAGAGAGAGAGAGAGACTGAAAAGCTAAATCTGAAAGCTGGATATGAAGACTGTATAAAGGCAGTTCTATAAATACATGAGCGTGTTGGCTGAGTGATGGATGTATGGAAGAGTGGAACGGTGAGAGAGAAAAAGAGAGAGAGAGAGAGAGAGACTTTGCCTGCAGGCAAGGCTGCTGGAAAGAACGGTGAGGGATGGAGAGTGTCAGGCCACGGCTGAGCAATGGCAGCCCAGCAGACGGGCACCACTCATCGCCCAGGGCAACCGGGAGAAATGGGGAGTCGCAGAACAAATACTAACGAGTCTAATATCCTCTCTCTCTCTCTCTCTCTCTCTCTCTCTCTCTCCCCCTCTCTCTCTCTCTCTCTCTCTTTCTGGGTCAGGGATGCATGGGACTCGTCAAGAGGAGGTCATAGACCATCGGCTCACTGACAGGGAATGGGCAGAGGAGTGGAAGCACCTTGACCATGTAAGAAAAGTAATAACATTTTTATTACTATAACTCTGTGTGTATGGTAAGTGTGTGTGAGAAAGAGAGAGAGAAATGAGGATAAGATGAAACTGTGAATGTGTGTACGTATGGGCGTTCGTGTCTTCGAGAAGAGAACAGAGGTATAAGCCAAGCGATGGTCTTCTCAGCAAAGCATGAACGTAATGGTGTTGTACGGTTACTCAGGTGTGTTAGTGTTTGAAAGTGGAAAAGAGAGAATACGCTGACATTGTTTAAGTCTGTGTTCTATCAGCCTGTACTCAGCCTATGTTTCCCTTCGTAGAAACAGAGAGAGAGAGAGAGAACATACTGACATTGTTTATGCCTGCGTTCCGTCGACCTACGCTCAATCTCCGTCCCTTTCGCAGCTCCTCAACTGTATCATGGACATGGTAGAGAAGACGCGGCGTTCGCTGACCGTCTTACGCCGCTGTCAGGAGGCCGACCGCGAAGAGCTCAACTACTGGATCCGTCGCTACAGCGACGCCGAGGAACTGAAGAAAGGAAGCAGCAGCAGCAGTCAGTCCAGACAACAGAGCCCAGCCAATCAGGACACTAGCACACCAGGTACAACTCACTGTCATACACAGCACACCGTAGACTCCACAGAGTGCTCCAGAGCATGTGTAGAGCCAAGCGTATTCTGAGTATCCATAAAGCACTGTTATCTTTGGAACCTATATGCATGGGCTAGAGTTAAAATGGCTGTAGTCTTCAGATCATTGGGACGGTTCTGTTTCTTCTTCTTTGTGAGGCTCACTTACTTTATATACTAAGGCTGTAGACTGTAAAATTATAAACTGTGTAATGTATAGGCTCAAATGTGTATTCAAATGACTGTAAGTCTGATAGATTTATAAGATTTACACGTTTGATAGTACATTGGTGGGGTGATGTTACTGTGTTAATTGGAATGTTTGTCTCCTCTTCTTCACAGAGATACATAGGGAGCTTCTCCACAGGCCTGTGTCCGGATATGTACCCGAGGAGATCTGGAAGAAAGCCGGTGAATACACGCTCTTGACCTTACTGTGTTATGTCTTAATGCCTCAGCGTGCACACACACACACACACACACAGATACATACACACACACACACACACACACACACACACACAAATATATATAGGGAAAAACTAAAAAAATTAGTCCAGAGGAGCTCTCTCCCCGGCTTACCTGAGACCTAAAGAACTCCTTTTTTCTGGTCTTACTGTTTGTAGCACTGTACAGACAGTGCTATTTGACCTCTGTCACAAGGCATTCCGGAACATTCCGCGCATTATACGACAGGCAGCTCTGTGATTGACTTTGACCAGGAGCTGCTGCACACATTTCAAACATCATGTCAGACCATAAAGCCTTTTTACTGCTGCAGCAAAACAGGGTACAGAGGTGCTCACTCTCTTTACGACAGTTCAGTTTTCCTGCTGTTGTAACAGCTATACGAACTCAACCGACTTTCTCTCTCTCTCTCTCTCTCTCTTTCTTTTCATCCAAGTCACACTGTTTTGTCATAGCTCAAGAGCTGTTTAAAGGGTCATTTAAATGATTAAAAGCCTTTGTTTAAAGTGTCAGCTGATCCGTGTGGGATCTGACAGATGAAGGACTTTGTAATGGGAGACTGTTTACACTTGCCTTTACTCGCTAATACAGAATACTTAAAGGCATATGTGAAAGCAGTGGGGTGTATTTGCAGTGCTGTCAAGTTGAGTTTTCAAGAAGGCTACATACGCGAAACAGACACTTCATAAATATGCATGGTGTATAAAATGTACTTAAATGATAAAACACTATAGTCCATATTCTTTTTCAATGACTGTTCCTGTCAATACAGGCACTGGCCTTCAGGGCCACCTTCTGAGAATGACTACAGATTGAAATTCCATCTGAATCTTTGCTGTAAAGCGTATCGGAGAATGCCGTGCATTTTTCCGTGACCTCAGTGCATCAGACAGAAGACTGGGTGCACCGCGCCATCGTCGTTTAACAATGCCATCCAATCCTGATGAAAAAAAAAAAAAAGAAGTCTTTCATTCTGAAATACCACACATTTATGAGTGAGGAGGGAGGAGCTGAATGCAAGACAATTTAGCCTGAGAAAGACAGTGTACGATAAAGACCCTTCAGTCTACGCAATATCTGCCGTTCTTACCTTTATAGCCCGGAGGACTGAAAGAGGAGCAAGACACAAAAGGTTCATTTACGCACGGAACCAGGGATTCATCCAGCTTACACAGAGGAATTTTTGTGTGTGTATGTGTGTGTGTGTGTGTGGTTGACGAAATAAGTAAAAGTAAATTGATTACCCCTCCTTTTTTGGGGGGTGGGGGGGCGGGTTGTTGAGTGCTGACTGTTTACAGTCACTGATAAATATTCAACGATCTAAACTCTCCTACCAGTCCACACATTCACATCCGCACAGGCCTTTTGGGATCACAATGGAAACACATAATTTAAATATAAATTGCCTGATTTGCATATATAATTAGTCAAGCTCCAGCCTTGATCAAACAAATAAATGTTTCCGAGCCATGTCACTCAGATAGATTTCAAAGTCGGACGATGTTTAACCCATATGTTATCCACGTGACTGATGAGAACGGAGGACTACCTTTTCAGTTTTGCAGTGTTTTTTTCTTGTGTGTGGATGAGAGCATGTATGGAAAAGATTACCTCAAACTTGGTCTTTGTTGTGTTAGACCAAAATTTTGTTTTGAAGTGAAGAAGAAAAACAATTGTTTCATTTCCCTGTTTACCTGTCTAAATCAAACGTACAAAATCATCTCAGTTTACGTTCAAATAAAAATGCAGATTCCCAATTAATCCTACAATGCCCTTCATCTGCTTTCCAGAGGATCAAACCAATTACAAATTCTGTAATTAGTGTTCAGAAAGGATAGTAATTAACTGTGGATATGTAAAGTAAATAATTACAATAAATATTGTTCTCGATTGGTTGTTACTTCCCTCTGAACGCATAAATCACAGACTACGTGGTCATACAGAACAACAGTATCTTCCAGCTTAGCGATGATGACTGTGAGTCGTTGATGAATCAGTTGGGCGTGTGTATCTAGTCCTTGAGGACCTTATGGTGTGTCTTTCAGAAGAGGCCGTGAACGAGGTGAAGAGACAGGCCATGTCCGAGCTGCAGAAGGCCGTCGCCGAGGCCGAACGCAAGGCCCACGAGATGATCAGCACGGAACGCGCCAAGATGGAGCGCGCGGTGGCCGAAGCCAAGAGACAAGCCGCAGAAGATGCGTTATCGGTTATTAACCAGCAGGAGGACTCCAGTGAGGTAAAAGAATGAAATCCCTCCCCATGCAGCAGGGAGCGTACTACTAACTGCAGTCATAGAGTAACCCATAAACGTACATGGGCGTGCTCATAGCTTGAGCTTATAGATGAAGATTTCTGAAACGGAGGACTGGTGATGTGAAAAGAGGAGAGAAATGTGGAGGGGTGTAAATTTGCCCCAGATAATTCCTCATGCAAACTCCTGCCATGTGGAGTCAGGGGACCCAACACAGGAGTCACCACCCCAGGCTCAGCCTGCTCTTCCTCCCCGTAAATTAGACATCTCGATTGTTAAGGCCGTACTAATTTGGATGTCGGGAGGAAATTGGGGAGGCAGCGTTCAGCCACTGAACACAGTGGGGGGTTCCCGTCATTTAATCAGTTAGGTGGGGGGAAAGGCGAAACACATCTGAGTTTAATTGCTAGAGTCGTGTTTATGTAGGTCTCCCCAGGGTAACGCGCCAGTAGCTTCCTGTCTCTGGTCCAGATTCTGAGGTTTGTCATAATTGCTCTTATACGGCCTAAAGAAATACACAAAGAGGCCCCCAAGTGTAACCTGAGCAGTGGCGTGATTTGTGAGCGTTTTGTAGTTAACCTGTTACAAATGTGCCCTCACATCTCACCATGAAAAGGCATGCACAATGTTGCTACAGAGAGTTAATTTGCCTTCTCTCCTAATGCGTTCAGAGCAGTCGTGTCTAAAGAATGCTAGATCGTTCCGGGGTGTCCCGCACTCAGCGCAAGGCTGAAACGTACTGAACACTGGGGTCTCCAGTCGTAGAAATGTAATTTTTGGATGAAGGGCCAATAGTTTTTGGAAAAAAGCGTGAGAGTATTAAACATATAGAGCTTGCGATAACGGGACCTTAATGGTTTGTCTTTCTCCTTTTCGTCCAGAGCTGCTGGAACTGTGGGCGCAAGGCGAGCGAGACATGCAGCGGCTGCAACACAGCGCGTTACTGCGGCTCCTTCTGCCAGCACAAGGACTGGGAGAAGCACCACCACGTATGTGGCCAGACCCTCCAGGCCCAACAGCAGGGCGAGACCCCCACCACCGTCAGCTCCTCAGCCACGCCCAGCAGTGGAGCGGGCAGCCCGACCGACACCCCTTCAGCCGCCACCCCTCGCTCGGCCACCCCGGGCACTCCCTCCACCATCGAGAACACGCCGCGCTAAAACCGACCCCTCCACCCCTAACCCCCCTCACCTCACCTGCAGTTCAGCCTGACTGTCTCTGTAGCCTCACTCACTGGAAGATGATCCACCAACGCGCTACAAAAAGAGAGAGAGAGAAAGAGAAAGAGAGAGATGACAGGTGTTCGAATGATCACCCACTGGAGGTCCATATCGGGTCATATTGACTTGCCGTGATATATAACGCAAAGATATTCTTTGTTTTTAATTCTTAGTGTCACTATTGTTACGATAGCTATTATTGATTATTGATGTTAATGTTGTTCGTTGTTGTTGTTGCTATCTTACGTTCCTGTACATAAGAAGAGAAGAAAAAAAAAGAACTGTGTAGACAGCAGAGACCTCCGGATGAGTACATTTGACCTTCCCTGCTTACTTTTATTCTTTTTTCCTTTTTTTTTTTTTTTTTGGTCCTCAATGCTCTTTTTTCCTTCAGTAGCTGGG
Source organism: Chanos chanos (assembly GCF_902362185.1). Lineage (NCBI taxonomy): Eukaryota > Metazoa > Chordata > Actinopteri > Gonorynchiformes > Chanidae > Chanos > Chanos chanos. Next base: position 13,594,951 of record NC_044506.1, on the reverse strand, counting down.
ATGTGATGAAACTATTTGACCTCATTGAAAGACACTTTATGAAAAGACAAACCAAGGGATATTACTTCGTACCTGTCGTAACCGAGACACAAGAGCGTGGTAATGCGGCATTCCTAGGAAAGGGAAAAAAAAACAAAAACAAAAACAGAAAACAAAAAAAACAAAAACAAAACAACAACAACAACAACAACAGCAGCAATGTCACGAAGGGCATCAGGGCAGGACAATGTGGGGTTGGAAGATGGATGTTAATGTCTGTATGACTTACTGAACTCTGCAGACACAGATGTGCACCAGATTGTAAAGGAACACAGATGTTCCTTCTGTGAGACGTTTGATAATATCCAGGTCAGCGGACTGAGAGATAGAGAGCTGCTTCGGAGAGGAATGTAGGAACAAAGGAAGGAGGTCACAAGGTATATTAAAGAAAGATGCACTCTGAGCCTGGTCCCAAACGCTTTCAGTCAGTTCCCAAACAGGAAGTGAAGTCATCAGCCCACCAGTGCTAGACTGACAGAGCCTCAGTATGACGGCAACTGGAAACAAAGGGCTGAAAAAATGACCCATAAATCAAGTGGAAATTCCTCCGCTGCTGGATCCTTTCCAGACCTGTCCTGTGCTGCCCACTCTGAGCCCTTCCATCAATCCTTCATTTCTGATTTGTTTTTGTTTTTTGTTTTTTGTTTTTTTTTTTCTTTTTTTCCACTTCCTATCTCTCATTGTGTTAAACACTTGTGTCCTGTGCCGTCTCCAATGGTTATTTATTGTATATGTGTTGGACGATTGTGACAGTAGTTTAAACCACAGTCACAACTTTAGGCTCATCCCTCTTGCTGGTGCAAAAAAAGAAAAAAAAAGTAAAAAAAAATAGCATAATCTCTCTTGAGCTGCTTTTCTATTTGGTATGTGTTCGTGGTAGTTACTTAGTAGTTCTTGGCGAAGAAAATGCTTTTTTTTTTTTTTTTTCTGTTGTCCTCAAAAGAAGACAAAAGCTATCTCTCAGAGCTGCTACTTCAGTCAAACTCAAATCTTTTCTGAGAATTAGCATGTTACATGGAATGCTACCATAAATGTTTTGTACAAGGGGCGTACATAACTGTATTTGCACTGTCACAAGTTTCTCAGCATGCTTTGTTTTGGTTTTTTTTTTCTTTTGTAGTAGAGAGCCTTACACTTCACAAATTTTCTCTGTAGAGCTTCTTTGCATATGTGACTTTTATTTTCTGTAAAACAAAAGGGAGAAAATAGTATCACAACGCTTTTCTTAGCAGCATTTTTCCTAAACATGATAGAAAAAAAAGTCATAACTTTGCTTTGAATAGTTACGGACAGTGCATGCACATTAATGAACGTTAAAAGTATATGTTGTTTTTGTTTTATAGAAAAAAGAAAAGAAAAATGTACAAAAAAAAAAAAGACACTAAGAAACTAACTTTCCAAATGCAGAGTTGTAAATCGACAGCTTTAACACTGCAGCGCACCAGGTTACACAGTATTACAAAAGAATTAAAACATGGAAGACAGCCAAAGACAGACACACAAAGGACCAAAACCTGACTCTATCCAAGATTTAAACAAAAACAAAATGAGATTTCATTCGAATACACAGCGACTTATTCTTTGTTTTGTCCAAACGTTCATCAGGGGAAACCAGTTTCAGCAATGTTCCCATGTTTCAAAAAAAAAAAAAAAAGAAGAAACAAATACCTTTAACCCTCTCCTGTCCAGAAAACAAAGACCAGCCCTGCTCAGCTTGTATGGAGGAAAGGTCAAGTAAGGAGGTTTGCTAATGCTTGAAGACAGAAGGTTTAGTCATGTGAGAGGTGGTCTGATCAAATGAGCAATAATGGGAAAGTTGGCACAAACCTGCTGTATCCTACGTCCAAAACCTGAACACTCCGTGAGGTCTCCCCTCCTCACTTACGTTTCCTTAATTATTCGGCAAACATTTCCGTTACAGGTTTTGCTTCATCAGCTTTAAACGGTTGGAGTGGTAATCCTCCAAAAGTACATGGTAAATGAGGACTAAGCAGAAGTCCACCTTAAAGCTGCACATTTTCATGGAGAACACAAAACCAAACCTTTTTTTAAGCATACTAGCTCATATAATATAAAGCCATGTGAAACCAGAAACAGACCATTGGTTGATTTTAACTGAAACTGAATCTTAACAAACAAACAAACAAAAGAACCTCTTTAATTATTCTAGAAAGAAGAGGGGAATCGATGAGCACTTCCTCAGCTGCACACAACAGGCTCTCCCCCCCCCCACAACCATGGTGCTAACAGATGCGCATTTGACCTCTTGGAGGTCGTAGGCAGGGCTCTCTCCTGCTCTTTACTTTATCCCTCTGTCTTTCTCTCGAATCTTTGAGATTAAACAAATCCAAAAAGGTGTCTGACACCCATTTTCCCTCTCCTCAAGTCTGAAGTTGTGCGGCAGCAAAAGCTGTGTTGAAACAGTAACAGTGATGTATTCTGATAGAAAGGTAAAAACCCGTAGTACAGTCAGGGCAACCTGGGTAAAACAAAACGAGAAGCACGGGGGGGCAAAAAAGCACGGAATCTTCTAGAAAGCTCTTTCTCCTCCTTTCCTTTCCACTATGTCTGTTTTTTTTTTTTTTTGCTACAAGTTCCTCGGGTGGCAAAAATAACTAAATGAATAAAAAAAAAAAAAAAAAAAGTCTCACTCTACCTCTGACAGCATGTGAAGAGCAGTCGTTGCTGAGCAGACACTGGTCTAGTCAAACCAAATGGGCACACGAGAACAGGAATGAAATCCAAAGTTAAAGCTCATACAGCTGCAAAACCATATCACTACTTGGTAACAATGCAGACCTCATTAAATAATAATAATAATAAAAAAAAAAAAAACTTAATGAATAGAATAAATATGAAAAAGTAAAAAAAAAAAAAAAAAATTAACACTTTTTTTTACGTTCCTTTATGCTTGTCACGTATAAAGAACACGTTGAGAGTTTGATTTGTAAGTGTAACAAATCAAAGGAAAAAAAAAAAAGTGGACAATTACGAGGAAAAGTGTTGACTCCGTTTGATATACAGAATAACTCGAGCAGTGGTTGCAGATGAAAAATATGATATCCTCAATTCCCCTTTCTCTCCTTTTCTTCTCCTCCTCCTCTCTCTCCCCCCCCCCCCCTCCTCTTTGCTGTTTCTTTTCCTCTGTTATAAGACAGGCTAGGCTGCCTGTCAGTGTTGTTTAGGTTCATGTTATAGAGGGATTCATGTGAAAAATGAGGAGTGTTTGAGAAATGAAGACTGGTGGATTTGCGCATGCCTGTTTTTTGCCAGTACAGAAGGGGGAGATGTGCTGTTGTAACATTTCCCGGTTTGTAAAATTAATAAACATTGGGATTTTACAGAAGGGACCATTTAAACACACAGTGAAATGATTTGGTGGGGGTGGGGTGGGGGTGGTGGTGGTGGGGGGGGGGGGGGGTGTGGGAAGGGTTAAGGGGGGAGGGAAGGGTGAATATAGGGTTCTCAGAAATTTTTATTGTGAAGAAAAAAAAAATAGCTCAATTAAATGAAAGTTGTTGTGCAATACTTAATTGAAACATGAACCGCAGGTTAATGGTAGACTGACACTGGGGGGGGTGATCTTTCATCACACTGTGTCAGTATACTCTGGAGCTTTTGAGTCTACTATGTCACAACTGTGGTTTCCTGTTTATTCTGTTTGTTTGTTTTTTATCTTTTTTTTTTGTTTGTTTTAGTTTGTTTTATTCTTTTATTTTTGGGGCTGTAATCTATGGTCTGTCAGTCTGTGAATCTTTGCAGTATGATTCTGGTATTGTTGTACTCTTTACTGTGTAATAAATATGTTAATATCTGCATTGGAGAACTGTCGTGTGCGTTCTTATTTGTGAGGGGTTTTTTTTTCTGTTTTTAATTTGTTGGGGGTTTCGTTTGATTGTTTTCTTTTTTTTTTTTGAAGAGATTATTATTCTCCTCTTAGCTCTTCCTTGCAGAGCTAAGATACACATTAAGATTCCTTCAATGTTCTGTTGTCAGATTTCCTCTTCAAACCCACATTTGAGGGCCCTGTAGTGATAAATGGTTAATCCCTGAAACATTTGCAAACATGGAACTCAGGAACAGGCATCAGTCACATTCCACAATAGCTGTCAGGACAATATGTTATGACGAACGGGTAATTACTTATTGGAAGTTGTCTTGCGGAGTATGAGATATAATATTGGCTGAAAGTCTCATTTCGAGCTTGAGTGCTCTGCAGTAATGAGCAGGAGCTGGTGTGTTTTCTCTTGCTCTCTGATTAGTGAAAGAAGATGAAGGCTGCAGTTGCTAACTGTGGCTCCAAGGGGCCCTGCAGCAATATCAGGCCCAACAAAACACTCTAACAGGTGTGTGTGGTCCTGCTGAGGCTTCCGTCGCGATTCGCTTCACGGTTTCTCTTCGCTGCCTCCGTTGGCATGGGATTAGAATGCTAGTCTGGTTAAAGATGTTAAGTAGGACAAAGCTATACACTGCAGACTTCATTATATAATGACTTTTATTTGTTTGTTTCTCATAAATCTTTTTAAGATTCTCCATCATAGTTCTGTTTGCTTGTCCCTTGTCCTTTTTCAGTGAACCAAACAAAAGGTTCATTCTGTAAGCATCTCAAAGGATTGACACATTCAGCCTCACAATGCATACAGTAACGCAGTACTGTAAGAGGCTTAAGAAGATGGTTAGTTATTAAATTTCATCAACAGCCTGGCTCTGGGAGGCATAATATGGACCACTAAGGCTCAAGTGCATATGAGGAAGGTCACTACACATGGGGACGAAGCGGTTTTCATGTAATTCCACGAATACATTGTTTACGATGACATCCAGGATGGCTGATTTTTAACTACTGCCCAAAGATATCGCTAAGTGGTTTTGTTCCTATTTCAAATTATTGAATGTATTCTTAATATTGTTCAGTACCATAAAAAAATTTCACTGAGTAAGTATAGAATATACAAAGACCGCATATGTTAGCACAATGATTACAAAAATGCATGATGTTTTTCTTTTTCATGTAAATATTTGTTCAAATTCAACTCACAGGAAATGCTACGTACAGTATCAAGCTTTCAGAGAATTCTATCACTGGGGACAATGAATTATTTTTACTCCCAATGTGGAGAAAAAATATTGTTTGGTTTGTGGCTGTGTAAGAGTGTATAACATTTTCTCAGTTATAACGCTGCTAGTAAAGAATTCAGAATGAGTTGTTGAGAGGTTTTCCATCTGACTATTAAAAATGGCCTTAGATATTGAACTGTAACTGGCTTCCCTGAAGAGAGGCCATTACAGTGGAAGGTCTATATTTAAAGTTCCACTTAATTCCTGCATTTCCTACATTACATTTTACCTAGTGTTCAAAATGTTAATGTGTTCAGTGAGCAGCCCACTTCTTTCTCTACCAGTAGTAACTCTAGCAGAACCACACACTTAGTCAACCAATTAGATTCGTTACAACAAAAGGTTACAGAAAAGCCAAATAGCAGTTGCTATGATAGAATCAAAATTAAACTGCAGATTTGTCACAAACTACATTGTGGGAAAAAAAAATCCTGTGTAAGGCTGGAGAGGGGTTAGCATTCACTTTTTTCCTCCCTATGGCAAGAGTGTCTCATGTGGACCATTTTCTGTCTTTATCTCTCTTCACTACCACTTGCAGGATGATAAAGCTTAGGATGATTTGGAACACTGTGATATTTCTGTCATTCAGTACCAAGTTACATTGTGGCTCTCTCTCTCTCTCTCTCTCTCACTCTTTCCCTTACTTTTTTATCAACCGGCTAGAATAGACAGGACCTGAATTAAGCATAGACTGGAGAACTGCTCGCTGCCGATAACAATACAAATGGATTTTCTCAAACAGAGAAAAACAGCTGTATCCATTATTTGAATGCTTCACCTTTCCCCAGTCCATTAATTGGGTCTTTGATCACAGGCAGAGGTGCAGAGTGCCTGATAAGGAATAGGTTATTAGTAAAGTAGCCTAGAGGACTCAGCCGAGCCTGGGCGCAGGCTGAATGAGATGAGATAAACTCGTAATGCCTGTGTGTGCGAGTGCTAGTGAGTGATAGGGCCGCCGTCTGCCCCTGAAACGCTGGCGGAGAGAGAAGAGCAATACTCTAGTGTGATGATAGCTAATGCAGGATATAAATTCAGCTCCCAGGGCTGGAACGTGGGATTAAACTCCATAAAGAGTTTGCTTCTAAATGGTTTACATTCCCCCTCTTCTAAATCAAACTGCGTCACAGAATTTCACTGTGCTTCCATGAGCCCAGATATGTGGCAGGGAACATTAGTGCGGGGGCCTTCGGGGGGGATAAAAAAAAAATGGTCGTCTCCCGATGGTACTGAAGTACGACAGTTTCTTTGATGTGCAGGAGAGCTAAATTTGAGGGATTAAATCTGATTGAATCTAAGCCAGTTTATGCTTCCATGCTTGTGTATGAGGCCCTGACTGATTTGTAACACCTCATTGGCAAATCTTCAGGAACTTACTATCTTGTAACGCGTTTTATATTTTATTTTCCTCTCCCCCACTACAGAGGAATGCGACCAAGGGGGACAAGACCACACTGGTATTCTGTTAAGGTGTTGGAAAAGTGGCACCATGGAGAAAACATTTACTATTAAATTAAGAAATACAAGGTTATCTGTCCTGTGCACATGCTCCACTGCCCTGGGCCTGGCTAATCTGCTAATACCATTCAGCCAAAATGACATTATTAAGGAACTGAGGCAGTACATCTCTGCACAGGGCTGAATGATGCATGTGGTTGCTTTTCGATCATCCTGAACAGAGCTGCTCAAAATTGATGTAGACTACTCCAGAGACGGAGGGGGGGGGGGGTGTGGAAGGGACGAGAGACAAGGAATAAGGACAGGATGGGGAGAGAGAGAGAGAGAGAGAGAGAGAATGTCTGCTTGGCAAGGACAAAAACATTTCTTCAATGTCAAATAATGGTCTTTATGCAGCCCTACAGATGAACAGAGCAGGAGACAGAAGAAAATAAAAGAAAAAAGAGATCTACCCTTTATCTCTGGGGGCCACTGGAACTCAAACCTAGATTTTTCTATGGAGAGGAAGAGGCAAGGCCTCTTACACTGTGCTCCCTTGGGCTTTGCTCTGGTAAAAAAAATTGTGTAATCCACCACAGTTGTTAGCGCTAACACAAGGCCTGGTTTCAGAGAGATCTAAATAAGTGAAACTAAGCCTCATGTAAACAACAATTATGTGCCTGTAATACAGTTCTATAGGAGAGCTCTGTCTGTAAGAAGATACCTTTGTTCCAAACAGAACGACAAAAATGTGCCAAGTGATAGGTGATAGATATGTTCTCTTTGATGCCGTTGTAATTGTCAATGGCTGCTAGCCAAACAAACGGTATGATTATATGAATGCTGATAACCAGTGTTTAGTGGTTCTTCTCAGAAAACTGTGACTCATCAAATCACGCAATTTTAACTCTTAAATCAGCCAGCACAACTGAAAAGAGAATTCACTTTCATTTGGCCTTGCTTTTTTCTACCTGCTTAAAGAACTGAATTTTTTTTTGTTTGTTTGGGGGTTTTTTTGCTTGTTTTTTTTTCTTGTTTCTTTAAAGTATGAAGTTACACTTCACGCAGAGCAGTCCTCTTACAAATATGCCCCCGAAATTCTCATGCCATGAGCTTAAAAAAGCAGGCGTTTTGTGCCACAACAACCATCAGCAGGTTCTCCAGGTTGTTCCTGCATATAGTTTATGGAAGTTAGTCTTAAAGACTGTCTAGTTCATGTTTAGGCATTGGGACTTGAGGTCTGAATATGCTGATGTGTACACACTGTGAGACAGAGTGCTCTGGGGTTTCCCCAGCGATGATGATTGATGGCTAATGAGAAGTGAATGAGAGGCAGGCTGCACGGCTCCTACTGTGTGTTTATGGCATGATTGATGCTTTTTAGGAATCCCCAAACCCCTCTTGAGAAGCACAGCTTGCACTATGCATACAGGCCCTGCTCTTGCTGACTCAAATGCAAACTTTGTGTTTTTAAGAGCCTGGTTGACGCAAAGAAAACTTTTTTTTTTTTTTTTAAAGCGTGCAGAGCTCAACAACCTTTAAACCTCCAAGTAGAGGTCACGGCAGTAGAAAGAAATTAGAGTTTCATTTGCATTTAATCAGATGCTAATAACTAATCACCAGGCCTGTTTAGGTTCTAGAGATTCTTTCCAGTGACCTTGGAGCATTGAAATTTCATTCACACATTGTTTTTTTTTTTTTTTTTATCCTTATGGCATGTACTGGCATGTAGATTTCATAACTGTCCTGTTCAAATGCCATTGACTAAAACACCAGAGCTGAACGCCACACAAAGGTACCATGAAGCTATTGAGAATAAATCAAAGTGAGCTCGGTGAAATGCTCTTAGTGTCTCGTCTTAGTAGGTTCTTATCACAGGCAACACATTGTGTGTCTCATCAAGCCTGTTCTGCTCCAAACCATTCAGTGGAAGCCTCTACCCACCAGGACTTCAGCACCTACAACAATTTAGCAAGATTCTCTGTGGGAAAACATAAGCCATCCGTCATTCTGCTGCCAAAAGACCTCCACTCACCAAAGACACATACTGAGTGAAAAATATGCCAGTGAAAACTAGGCTTCTTCCATCTATCAGTAACAGAGCATAGAACAAAGATAAATGTCTACTGAAATAGGATCCGCTACACTTAACGTGCATGTAACAAATCTGAGGCAGCTAAATATATCATAGGACAAATGCTTTGGTGACTTCACTTACTAACGTATTTGGAAATTTGACCTGTGCACAGATCCTTAAGCTGTTTTGCCTTGCCAGAATTCCAAACCAGGATAACTAGGTCATGTGCTCTCTGACCAAATACAACCTCATAAATTCACCTGCTCTCACACGCCCCTTAATGACCATACTCAAGCTCATCTATACACCTGAGGTTCCACTGACTGCTTGGAGGAGAAAATTCAGTGTGGAAAATCCAGTGATGTGCCTTTCATTCCGCCAAATAAATGACCAGAGAAGGCTCATAAATCAGCAGGGCTCACTCTACAGTCCCAACCCCCATCTTCTTCTCCTCCAAGGGAATGGGGTGAGGGCACACCGGGCAGAGAGGGGGGGGGGGCGGGGAGAGAGAGAGTGAGAGAGGAGGTGAATAAGTGCAGCTGACGGCCAGAGGAGTGACGGGACACACCTGAGCTCTTGCGCATGATTAATATCGGTGCAGAGACGAGCCAGTGTTAAGTACCCAGAGTTCCTGTGCAATTTATAGCTCCTGCAGAGCACCTCCCTCCTTTTCCATCTACACCACCCCCTCCTCCCCATCCCCCCACCACCACCACCGCGGTCTTCCCCAGCTGTTTCACACCTGGACACAGGCTCCGCAGAGAGACGTGTCATCCATCTCTCATGGGGTGGAGGAGGGGCTCCCAGCAGGTGCTCTCTGGAGGAAAGGTGAAGGAACAGCTTAAAAATATTCACAACCACCTCTGTTGCCATTTCCTGAATCACCGTCTATAAAATCTATTTCCCTGATCTCATTTCCTATGAAAGTTGCTCAAATGTACCAAAATGGTTTTATCAGTAAAAGTAATTGTGAAAGTATATTGTAAAATGTATATGTATCTATATACTGTATATGTATGTATATATAAATGTGTGTGTGTGTGTGTGTGTGTGTGTGTGTGTGTATATATATATATATATATATACACACACATACACACACACATATATACATATATACATACATACATACATATATATATATATCAAAGATAGTACTAATAATTACAACTTTTATTGGTATATCATTCTGTGTTGGAACGTTATACTAATAAAGGCCCTTTGAATGCCATCTTTGCTAGACCAGAATCTCACTTGACCTTCTTGGATGATTTGAGGAGGTTATGAAATATGACTATGAGCTTTGTGCACTCCCAAAGCATATTAATTCAAATTGTATGATCATTTGACTGAGGACGAGCAGGGTTTGTCAGGAGACCGAGGAATGTGGGGTGGATGCCACCATTGTCTATTCACACACACACACACACACACACACACACACACACACGCACGCACGCACAAATTAGATGAGCACCGGAGACCCAGAGACTGAATATTACGTCCATGCTGTGACACAGCCTCCAGAGCAAAGTACAAGGCTCAGCATCTCTGCATCAATCAACTGGCTTGATGACATCACCCTCCTGGTCCACTGAAAATATTCCTGTGAGAACAATCTAAATACTCATTTGTCAAGCAGTGATTACGAGTCATCTGGCACATCAAAGCAGCAGTATTTTCATCTGAAAAAAGAGAACTACCCACATGTGTAAGGGGGATGAATTCTGCATTTTCTGTCCTTGTCAGCTGAAATATGGAGCTTATTCCAATTACTAGACATATATATGACACCAAGTCAGTTTTACCAGGTGCATTAGAAACGGACTATATTGATGAAAATATCTCCTCTTGTTTAAAATGAGCACAAAATTCTGGAACTGTAAAGTATCCTGCTGAGTGCATTAATCAAGCATCTCCTAATCTTTTATGAGGTCAAACAATCCTGGGCAATCTTGGTGTTATTCAGCTTTGGTGCCTCTGATTCAATCCCTCAGCTCATAAGCAAGCATTTGAGCAACTGAATTATGTGGAACAATGCATGAATAGACAGGGTTGAATAGTCCTTTAGGTTCTCTGGTTTGGAGTAAGAAACACTGTCTTGAACAGTAGCTGGAAGGCAACATTTATGATACACCTTCTTCATTATTTAGGAGTTTTACACTTTTTCTACATACAGTGGAAATTCTCTTTCACTCCATAATTTCTTCCTAATTCCTCTGTCTAACTCATCTCCGATGCTGTGACTCCATCAGAACAGACCTGGACTTTGTCAAACAAGAGCTGACAGCTTGAAAAGTATCCAGGGCAATTTCCCTGAGATGCTCTCAAAGAACATTCATCCTCGGTGGCTGACTGACTACTCGCAGATCTAAAACAAATGTTTGACCAGGCTGTTCCATTGTGTTATTCAGATGTGTGATGGATCCAAAACATTTGATACGATGCATTTGCCTGTTTAATTATATAAATTTGGAATAAATATTTACAGATGGTCTATTTCTCTCACACTCTCCTCCTTTTCATTTCTGATTTTTTTTTCCCCCACAAAAAGATTTATTCCTGCAGATATGGAGAGGTTCTCGCTTCATTGCTTGTCCTGGTTACAGTCAGAAAATTTAAGTGCTCTAAAAGGCCTGTAATGTGGTTATTTGTCTTCTTCTAACTCTGTGAATTTCTGCTTTGAGCTGGCTGGATTATCCCCAACTATCCAGCCTGGATGGGTGAAAATTATAAGCACGTCTGGCCAACATGATCGTTTTGATTTGTTGGACACCTGCCATATTTTTTATGACCCAGCCAGATTCTCCAGATCAGGAGAAAGGAGGGAGGACAGAATATGGAAGATGGATGGACTAAAGGATTGAAGAGAGTAATGAAGAAGGAAGGAAGATAGGAACCAGAGGTGTGAGGTGTAAAGAACCCCTAAATCATCGATCTCCTCATCACCGTTAAAGTCGATCTCTCTGAGCCGTGCTCTCCCAGAAACGCTTCTTGAGTGATATTACCGTAATTGGGCTCCTGTGCGGTGGACATTCATAGTCCCAAAAGGATGAGCCTTGTCCTCATGTGTGTCACAGCTAATAAAAAGAAGGGGGTTTTATTTCCCTTTTAAATATCTGCACTTTTGTATAATTGAAATCTTTAAAGCCTTTGTTCGGAGTGATATTACCTTTCGTACTGGCGGACATCGTCAAAGCGTTTAGAATAGGCTACCCGCGATTATATTCACACGAGAAACACATTAACAAAATCTGCAATTAAACTTCATGGGGGAAAATTGCATTGTTACAGCGATTATGAAAATCCGTGATGTTTTTTGGGGGTTTGTAAGCTTTAAATCAGTTTAGTATGGGACGCATAGAGTTTGTCACCTTCAGAGCTTTTCTTTTTCAAACACAAAGTAGCTGATGGTTTTCTGATTCTTTAAAGCACTGCTATTCTATTTATTTTTTCAAAGAGGAGGCAGAGCAGTTGTTTTTTTTTTCTTTTTAACTCTTGGAACAGTATGATACCACTGGCAAGTAAATGCATCCAAAAAAAAAAACTGGAAGAAAATAAACTCTCAAGTGAAAAGTTTTTTTCGTTATTTTTTTTTTTTTTTTTTTAATTTTGGCTATGCACTCTGACTAGGCATTGATTAGACCTGCTATGATAAGCTTTCTGCCTATGCCAGTTTAAAGCTGCTCATAAACATCAGGGCTCAGTTTGAAGGCATGTTTGTAGGAAAAGGTAATGTCCATTACTTTGCCTGAGAATGGCGCCATTAAAACAGTTCGGGACTAAAATCCAAAATGATGATCATATCTCCTTTCATAAACCAAAAAGCAAAACCGGGATTAATTCAAACATGTCTGATACTCTGTTCTGGATGGTCACCTTATTTTAGTTTTGAAGGATGTCTCTACTCTTAGCCTTTTCTTAATCAGAAAAGCCGCGGAGCGATCTCATGCTTAAGACCCTCTCGAGCGCTCGCCTTTTATCATCTCTTTTGCAACTTCCACATTGAATTAACGGAGCAGTAGCATCAGAGTGTGGGTTGAGATGAGGTCGACTTACACCAGGTGCTCCAATTAGGCTGGCTTGGCTCCAGTGCATAAGAATGCACTGCCTCCCATTCCCAGCTACTGGTGCTATTTCCCGGTAATGTACCTGCTGAACAAGCCTCGGTCTCCCAGTGCATCACAACTGCAGTATGTCTGAGATAGCACTCAACAGCTCCGATGCACATTGTATAGCGATATAGGGTTCTGCATGATGTAAAAACCTGGTAGAGGAGAAAGAGGAAGTAATGTCATTGTAAATGATATCTTTTTGTGTGATAGTATGTTCAGTTTATTTGACTTTCTCTGCTCATTTAGACCATTCAGCAAAATCTAATGAATTAACTTGACAAGGTATTGACAGTTCATGTTTCCCGAATGCTAACCAGATGTGCTTAAAAGCATTGTGATTACAGTTTTCAGGATACGCTGTTTCAGGTGGTGTTCTATTTGATATGCAATGTTCGTAAGTTGAGTATTGTTGACACCTGTTTAATTTCAGAAGCATTTTAAATATTCAGATTAATGTGTGACATCCTGTCATAACCGCTCACGATATACCTGCCACCAAACCGTTAAATCAAATCATATCTAAAACACTGGGTACCTGGAGACAGGGAGACAGAGAGAAAGAGAGAGAGAGAGAGAGAGAGAGAGAGAAAGAGAGAGAGAGAGAGAGAGACAGAGAGAGAGAGAGAGAGAGGGATGATTAACAATAATAACAGACACATTCCTCAAGGACGTTCTTCCCGCCCCACCATATGAGACAGATGTTGCAGCACTGGAGCCAGAACGCCAGAGGCACTGCATGTTCCAGAAAGGCCCTGCATCCAGATGCCAGTACCCAGGCCTGCATCAGTGTCAGCTGGCTCTCGTACGGAGCATGTTCCTACTGCAGGCCACACGCCCTGCCATAAAGTCACACATCAATTATGGACCAAATATGAAGATGGAAAACTATTGGGAAGATCAAGTTAACCACCCTTCAATGTTTTTTATGGTTTCTCATATTTTGTATTTTTTTTTTTTTTCTTTCTTTTTTCCGATGGGAGCTGAAAGGTCTTTGAAGCGCAAAAGGAAAATCAGGTGAAAATGTTGAAACCCAAAAGAGCAATACACTAACAATTCAGCTCTCACAACTTCTGTCTTTTTCTCTTTTTTCCTCTTCGACTTGTGTGTTTACCTTATGCTGTTCTAAAAATTGTCCAAACAGCAAAACAAGGAGAATCTCTGCCAAGTGAAAAAGAAAATGCATAAATAACAATGTAACCAATATAGATCATTCCGTATGCAATTTCACCAACTCTGTGTATAATCTGCAAAGTAGGTCTTCTTCAAAGTCTTAATAAAGGATTGAAAGAATTTGTTTCAGTGTGCACTTTCAAATTACAAAACTTGAAAACACAACTTCTGACTTCTGTAAAAGCAAAAAAAAAAGAAAAGAAAAGAAAAGAAAGAAAGAAAGGGGAAAAAATAAAAACAAATAAACAAACAAACAAAAGAAAAAAAATCAAAAGACAAAAAAGAAAAGAAAGAGAGAAAAGATGAAGAAGAGGAAGCCCAGGTTTATCATTCCCTATGGACAGTCCCCAGTCATTACAGAAGCAGTGAAAACTTTGGAGGAGCACAACACAAGATTAAAGCTTATTTGTTCTTTTGAAGTTTCTGCTTCTTCTCTGTTTTCTGGCTCTTAACGACATGGGGTGCTTTTTTTTGCTGTTGGAGAAAGGGAATGACCCAAAACTGCCAAAGTGAACACAGGGCTTGTCTGGAGGGCTCTGTTCTCTCCTCTCTCTCTTCAGTAATGAGGAGAGGACCAATAATGCTTTAGTCTCATCCTCTCTTCAAATGCCCTGTGTTTAATTAGATGCACTTTATTTTCTATGTTCTCTGTGTCATCCCACATAAAAACAAAGGCTTGTATTCGTGTAACCTATCCGTCTGTGTTTGATCTTTTTATGAAGAAAAATACATTAACTGTGTCGCATTTTGAAATATAACACATGCTCTGCGGAGTTAATGATGAGAAATATGAAATATTGGACAAATATACACAGAGGCCTTTGATGTGCCTCGGTTTGTAGGTCCATAGAGTGATATGATTTATCGCACACATATTGCTGGATCACTACTGTGTATGTGTCAGTGGAACTCCACATAAGCAAATGCTTTTTCACATGCATCTGTTTGTTACCTCCTCAATATGAATGATTAATTCCACCAAATTGCCAAACTCTGCTGAAAGATCCCATTGTATTAAATAAATATGGTATCTTTGGATTCTATCCTTACCAACCATTACAGTTTTTATTTTTTAAAGATGTTTGTGCATTTTACAGTTCACCGCTTTCAAATTCCTCTCTCAGTTCTACATTTACTTCGTTTCCGTGACTGGTTGGCAGAGAGAGCCACAGTGCCCTCTAGTGTCAGTGTAGGCTATTGCAGGCCAAGTCATATAAAAGGGAATTGATTGTACAACCATCATGCTGACAGAGCCTTGGTGCACTGCCAGCAGTTCAATAGGAGACCCTTCATTCGGCATAAGATGTGAGACAATAGATTTCCCTGATTGGAGAGTGCTCTTCGCCATTTGACAGTAGTTCACTGCATGGTATTGAGTAGCTGTTTTTCTCCCTCTCAGATGCAAGCATTTAATATACCAATCAATGGTACTCATTTTAATAGACGCACTAGCTGTGACTTGGAGTGGGTAAGTAGTTTAGCCTAAGTTGCCTAAGACCTATTCTACCTAATCACTCATGAAAAAATGACACTTAAAACTGAAATCAATGGATATAGTGAAAACTTCTGCCTGTGTAAGATGATCTCTTGACAATCTTACATAATTTTGGGTTAAAAAAAAAAACAAGTTTCTGAGAAGGAAAATAACAGAACAAAGAAAGCTGGCAATAGAGTGTTAACCCAGCTTAAGCACTTGGCCTATTAATTAGACTAACTTTAATGATATCAATAGACAGAGTATAAACAAAAAACCCATCACAAAACAGTAATAACATGTGGGGTGATGAGACACAGAGAGCAAAAGAAACCTTCTCTCTTTCCCTACGACTCAAACCAGAGACAAAGCAGTCCCACTCTGATGAAATACACGATAGAGGAAATCATGAAGGCAATATCCAGTTAAATTGAAAACTCATTTTGCTGATCTTAGTCAAAGTCTAATAAGACCATAAAGCCTTATGAGGGGTATCTTATTAACAGTGAAAGTGAATAAGAAATAAAATGGGATGTATCTATGGTCCATTGTCCTCAAAGCTATAGCATTCATAAAACCAGCTGTAAACAAATACACACAAATAGAGTAAAATAAAATAAAATAAAATAAAAAATAGAATGATAGGCATTGATTTGAAGAATTTAGAAAGAAGGACTGTTTTGTATTACCATTAACCTTATTAACAAACTACTGACTAATCTTATTATTGATCATTTTCACCCATATGTTATGTTTAGCTGTTAGGTTAATATCCAACACCAGTTAAACACATTTTAGTCTACTCTATGAGTGACACACTCTAAATGCAATCCTCCTAATTGGCTTTAATGCCTGGCTAATGACAGTTATTACTGGTCATTTGTCTAAAATGTTGATATAAAATCTCATCTCTAGGCTGTAACTGACAAAAAAGACATGGTCCAGAGCGGGTGAGAATGATATGAAGGATAAATAGAATCCAACAAAGGAAAGATATAATGAACTACTGACATTTTCCAATAGATCATCCTGAGTGAATTTGCCAACATCACTCTGCCCATTCAGAGCAAAGTAAATTAAAATTTAAGCACTGCTACTTTATCACTGGTTACTTTCCCCATGAGGTAGCAAACAAGATATTTTCCACCAAAGGTAATATTCCCTTTCAGTAATTATATCAGCACAGACATTTCTAATTAACATATGGGTTACATGTCTGGAATTTACAAGCACATCTCTCTCGATTCTTCTAGTGAGAGTGTCTTTCTTGTTGCATGATGTCTTCTCCTTGGACACCAATTGTGCATAGCTGTAAATGTCAATCAAAGCACAGATTCATCATTCAGACAGCCTTCTTTCCCTGAATATGAATCAGGGAGCACCAGTGGCTGTGCAATAACCCTGCAACATTGATGTATGAAAGAACCAATTGACGTGAGTGAGTGTGAGTGTGAGTGTGTGTGTGTGTGTGTGTGTGTGTGTGTGTGCGCGTGTGTGTGTGTGTACTTGTGTGAAATGAGGATAGCAAAACAAAAGGGGGAGGTGAATGAAGAATGAGCTTTGTATTAACAAAATGGTTTGATTTTGGAAGGGGAGCTTGCACAAGACTGACACCAGACAGGGCCTGAGGCTTCCCTGCTGCTCCACAACCTGACATCTGCTCTCTGGAATAATACATGTGCTGGTTCAGATGCCCTCTCCCTTTCTCTCTCCCTCCTAACTTTACCACCGCATTGCCAACAAAATAGCCCATGACCTACCTATGACTCACAAAGCCAACAGAAAATATGGCTCACACAGGCCCATTGGCTACAGAGCTGCCCTCGGGCAAAAAAAAAAAACCTTGCAACATGTAGTGGATGTGCGGCAATACCTCTCCACTATTTCATTCCAACACACTGAACAAAAGCAGGTTCTAGGCTCTGCTGTGTCCTAAACATTTAGTTCAGTCCGAATGCAAATTATGGCCCACATGCAAACCATGCACTCTCTGAGCTGCATCAACAACTAGCGTTTCATACATTTTATAGAATTTCCTATGCTTTATTGTTTTCTTTTAGGAGAAATCAGTCTAAAATCTACAGAAAGATGTGCTGAGAGATACAGAACGGGCACTGTGGGAGATGTGATGAGGGAACAAACAGTAAAACATGAGAATGACTGGGGTGCTAAAAATCAATATGTCTCCATTTTGACAGCTTAATAATGTTTGTTCCTAACGCCACAGGACACAGGGGAGAGCTGGTCCATGCATTGTGAATGACAGAAAATTTGAACATGAAGATTTGAAACCCGGACCTTCCTACCCTCCTCACTATCATGATACTCTGCTGCAGACAGAGAATGGTAAGGTGCCTGATTGGCAAGCATGTAACCTGCAAACCATACAGTGTCATTGTGTGAAGTACTCTGAAGCAATTTGTGTCAGCAGCACTTCAATAAAAAGAGATTTGATTTGAAAAAGGGGAAAGAGATACACTCTCTACGCCACCACCTCCACATTGACTCACAATCCAGAGAGAAAACCGTGACATAGGTTTCAAAACTATCTGTCAGAATATAAAAGGAGATTTAAAATAAGAGAATAAAGAAAACATTTTGTAAGATTCAAAAATGAAAACTACTGCACAGATGTAATAAAATAATGTGAAGAGGAAAAAAGAATGGATATAAAGAATGGAACAGCGTGTCAGCGACTGTGGCATGACCCGGTAAATCCGGTGATCTGTCAGTGGGTTCCAGCCAAATGGATAATTATAACTCAACACGGTAGAAATGACCGAAGTTCGCGACTCTTTCTGCTGGACATCCTCATAGCCATCATGACTTTCACAAGTGCACTTTCCTCCCCGCACTTCTGAATTGATTGAAACAAAATGTCACAATTATGCCCTGTAGCTCAAGCTTCAATTATTCATCAATTACCCTTTTTTCTTCTTCTTTTTTTTTTCTTCCTAAACTGATTTTTCATTCAGTTTGCAGAGATGTATGGTTCCCCTGCTGTTAACCAGTCCAAAGTCATTAGTTTCTGGCTTTGCAATTAAACCTGATGCATTATTCATCAGGCTGAACTCTGTAGATACTGCTTGGAGCTCAGGAGGCCTGGCTGGTGAATTAATTCAGAGAAATTAAGTTCTCTCTCAGGTTGGAACAGATGTCATTAGCCTGAACCAAAAGAAGAAATCAAGTACAGATTTGCGCGATCAGTTAGACACAGTGCTGATTGCTGTTATGTACACACGTGGTACAGTGTGCACTGTATTAAAGCAGCTATTGCTGTAAAAGGCTTGAATCTATATATAAATTATGTGCTACACCACTTCATATATATGTTAGATATTTGTGTTGAGAAGTACTTAATTACTTCAGATAACCATTAATCCATGAGTCATTATCTGTGAAACAATAGGTTAAGCTCCACATGATGTGCTAACAGCTATTTTAAATGATATATTCATACGTTTTAAAAATAGGAATGTGTTAATGACACCTGCAAAACATATTGTAATCTTTGCAAAAGTCACGCGTGTCAGGCGTTGATACAGATGGATTGTGGAGATTATTAACATTTCATCTGTGTTTAATCAAAGAGAGAAAAAAAAACTATGTTATATCTAACACAAATAGCTGACATCAGGCAAACGGCTGGTCCAGATTTGCTCAACCAAACAGTTTGTCAAAACCCAGTGGTCCGGCCCGTGAGCTAATGGTGCCATCTAGTGGAGAATTATTTACTCTTACTGAAAGCATCCAACAGCATCTCCATACTATAGCTCGCAGTGTCTTTACACAAATAAAAACAACAGACAAATGAATGTGCATCTTGACATCAGTATATCCCAAAAGATAAACAAGTTAAAAGTTATTCTAACTTTTGTGGCAATCATTTCTGAAGCTTCACAGAAAGCTGTTTATGCAGTGGTGACTCCATAGAAAGAATGGCCACGCTTGTTGAAGCACGAGTAGGAACACAGCAGGGCTCGGACAGGTACAGTCAGGTTCTTTTTCATTCCCATGTCCTGAGGACAAAAGGGGAGAGGAAAAGAAGGTGTGCAAATTTCCAATCTCAGTCTCTCCAAAATGAAAATGTCATTAGGAAATGCAGAGACACAAGTCATTCCTGCCCAAATCTCAACATCACTGCTTAGTTCATTTTACCTCACAACCAAGAACATCCTGTTTTTGCTTTTGTTTTAAAACACCTGTTTAAGTGAAAGCTCAAGACAGGGAATATATATATAAGGCAGTTCTACGAAAAACACTAATACCGTCTACTGAGGAAATAAATATTTTAGGTCATACTTTCTTCAGGTTGATGAACTGCACACACTCCAGCCAAGTGGTGAGAAAAGGCTGGAAACAGAGTGCACACTTGCCCCTGTGAGACAGCATGTGGGCCAGTTCTGGATAAAGTGGCAGAGATCTGGCAACCACTGAGAACTTATTCATGTCTTCTTTCAGAACAATCCTGGCTGCATGCTCCTGCACAAACCACACCATGGCAACCGTTAGAACCAATAGCCTGGGAGCTGACTGTCAATGCGCTGTCCAGTAAATGGGGGTCATGTGTCAGACGACACCCAACCACATTATCTCAGCAAACAACTTGTTCTAAAATTCATATTAAAAACCAACAGCATCTTGCCTTTAATGAGAGTACTTCCCTCTCCTGCTTGGATTCCAGTAACTCGCACTGGACAAATTCGTTTCCCTCACATAGCAGCTCTTCCAAAGGAAGCTGCTGGAACTACAGAACAAAACACAAATGTTAAAATTATCAGAGCAGGAATTTTAATGTTTGCTATAAATGTCTAATTTGTTTTCTTTAAACTCGTTTTAAAAAGGGAACAACTTATTTGTTATTCTGAATACCATAAATTATTTATAGAAGTGCTGCAACATTTGAGATTTTCTTACATCAACAGGAAACATAGAGAGATTGTTGCCAGCAATGTCTAAAACCCTCAGACTTGTCCATCCAAGGACCCCCTAAGGAAAAAGATTTCGTTGATAAAGTGGATCCAGGAAGAATGTTTCCATGTATGACAATAAAAATAAAAAAAAAAATCACAAAAAACCTCCAATAATTCAAAAAGAAGTGCTCTTACCTCTGGTAGTTCTGTCAAATTGTTTCTTGCCAAATATAGCTCAGTTAGTTTTGATAAGTTGCAGAGTTGTTGTGGAACTCGAGTCAGTTTGTTATTAGTGAAATTAATCTCAGTGAGTTTCCTCAGTGAGCCCAGTTCAGCTGGAAGCTCCTGTAACTGATTGTCTGTAACACTAATAGTTTCCAGACAAACAAGACTGTAAATAAAAACAGCAGATTCTTTGTTACACAACAGAGCAGAAAACTGTGACTACTATTACTAACAACAACAACAACAACAACAATAATAATAATAATTATGTTAATAATAATAATAAATTACCGAAAATACTTTAGTTTACCTTTTTATAGCTGGTGGAATGACTCTGATTTTATTATGGTTTAGATTAAGAAGCACAAGATTTGGAAGTCCATCTGTAGAAAACATCTGTTATGATGCCTTCGCTCTTGTATTGATCACTGGTTTCCAATCCTTCAAAACTTACAAACAGATTCTGTACAACTGAACAAAGGGTGAAATCTTCCTAATTTTATTTTACTTGTGTTAGTGACTGAACAAGTCACTTAGTCAATGAGTGAATACGCCCCTGACGGATATATAAAGCCTTACCGAGCACCTCGGAGGGCAAAGTCGTAATTTTGTTTCTAAACAAATAAAGTTTTCTCAGACTGTTCAGATGCTTCAGAACGACTGGAAGCTCCTCAAAGGCATTGTTTCCCAGGTGGAGTTCAGTCAGCTGTTAACGAAAATCAGAATGAGTGCTTCTCATGCCAAGCGCAGAAATGATACTTCCACTCACTGGAAAACACTTGGTTTACTCACCTGGTGTAATGACTTCAGCTCGAGAGGCAAACTTGAAAGACAATTATTGTTCAGTTGAAGAGTCAAAATGCAGGTTAGTCTCGCAATCGACTTAGGAACGTAGCTAATCTTCTTACAACTCAAACTGAATGACTTTGCATTCGCCTTTAAAGCCCGAATAACCAGATTTTTTTCCATTTACATACAAACTGAGCCAGCGAGCTTCAAACTGACTCGTTACCATAGAAACAAAATGCTGTTGTTGTACGAGCAGACGTGACACCACCGCCCTCTTGCGGTTTCATACGAGACAAGTCTATTCGATCCTGTAAGTATCATCAACCTATGAACCGAAGGAAAATCTTCAGCCTTCCTCTCCCTTTTCGAGACTACTCGGTGCTCTAGATATAATTCCATGAAGAAGCAGAAACAACAGCTGTTATTTGTGCCAAAAGCTTTATGTGTTTCAGCTTACACTGTAGTTTTATTCAGTTTCAAGTCTACCAAGAAAACAAAAATAAAATGAAAAATGGGTATTCAGAAGTTGTGGGTAGGCAATCACACTGGAATAGAGTGTAATGTTTTGATCTACATTGACAGTGATGAAAACTAAAATGTTTTCAGTGGACATGTCTTTCAAATCATTCCCAAACGCATTACTCCAATTTAATTTTCCAGCCACACAAATAAGACAATCAAATTTTAATACAAATGCCTGGCGATAAATTGCTTTCTCTTTTTACAGACGAATTTGAAAAATTGCCTTCTCAAATTCATTCATCTTTAGCCTGATGATAACAGTGCTTTGGCTGCATTTGATACAAATATTAAAAACAGTGAACCCCAACACTGACTTTCATTTTACATGATAAGACAAACTCACTTTCAAACAACTGCACACAGGAGAACGTGAGACTCAAAATGAAAAGACAGATAGGATGAAAAAGTATTTTGTGTTGCAAGACAATGTTGCCATCAACACACAAGAACACAGATGTCTTCTAAGTAGCCTTTATATGCATGGGGAAAAGCAGCAAACCAGGTTGATATGTAACTTAAGTCAACAATGTTATACACATACTGAAATGATTATCACTGAATTACATTAATCACCAGTCTCATTACTTGGCTAAGGTAAACAGCTTCCTCTTTAGCACTATTCAGAGATCTTTATTCCACTTTTTGACCAGGATTCTGCATCAAACCTGTGGGGACATAAAGATTCTTGATCATGTTCTATCAAACTGCCACTGGGCAGACTGTACTTTCAGCCTTCCTCTTCATTGGCTGCCTCTCCCAGGGGCTCCACAGAGTTATAATGTTCACCCAGTCCATAGGCGTGCCTCATATAACTAAGGAAAAATGTAGAATAGATGTAGGTGAGTGCAAAATCAAAAAAAAGAGAGATTAGAAATGCTTTGAAAAGCCTCCAGCTACTTACACAAGAACGACTGGTGGTTTACTGTATTCCTCTCCAATCGTTATAGTGGGAGATTCTGCTTGAATAACCTCTATTGGCAACTGAAGGACTTGAGTAAGAGCTCTCAGCTGTGAATGGGAGGTTAAGAGGAATTAGAATGGAGCACACCGTGAAACTGAGATATCTTGTACATATAATAATACTACTAAAAGATATCCTGGTAACACATACACCTAAATATCCTGGTAACACACACGCACACACATCACACAGATTTATATATATATATATATTTAAACTATGGACATTTTACTGGCTGTTAAATGGAGCAAAATGTGATTAGGAAGCTTACCTCTAACTGCCCACCCCATGCTGCAGTGTCTGCAACATCACTGCAGTACTTCTCAAACTCATCTGTCAAAACCAAAAAAATGTTTATGATTTTAGAAGAGCAGAGACAGGTCTTTGAAGAACAGTGACACAGGATAGTCAAGAAGGGTGGTCTTCTTAAATGTTTGGTTATATTAATAATATCAATTAAAACTGCTGATTAAGAATGATATGCTTATTTTTTCAGACTTGTACTACAGTGTATTTGCATTCTGTTTGTGTGTTAGCCATTACAGAATAGACGTATATTGACCACAACAAAACGGTCAAAGGAGACAACATTTACTCAGTGTAGATCATAAAATGAAGTATCTTCAGACATTTGCCAAATTATTCGGTGTGTTGTATCAGAAGGCCTAGTGAAGAGACATTCTGATCCTCACCGGCTGTGTACATGTCTCCTGTGTTGGAGTTCGTGAGGAAGGGCATGAAATCATCGGCATGGCTCCTCATGTGTTGGGCGGTGCGAGCGCGTAGCTCTTTGAGCCCCAGGCCGACGCCCCGCCCGGCCAGCTGGTCCTCCACAGCGCGATACATGCAGTGCCCGTCTGAAGAGATCTCCCTGATCTGAAGGCCCCTCTCTGCCAACTTCTGTGAGACCTTCAGACCCTCCTGATGGCGAGAGCCTGAGAGGTTCTCGATCTCAGCCTCGGCAATACGGTTATCCCTCTCCTTCTCTAAAGCGGCCTTCTTATCCTACACGGTTTTACCAGACCGCACGAAAATACAAATCACCACAGTTTTTTAAGACAACCGACTGTCTGCGCGAGCTTGACATGACTAATTATGAAATGAGGTTTCACAGCAGAGTACTGTGCATAACCCTTTAGCTCACCCTCCTCTTCTGGGCCTTCGAAGTCCGAACTGGCTTGACTTCGGCTGGCTCCTCACTGTCCAAACCCATGGATTCTATCCCATTTGCAACTCCATCAACCTTCAAATATTTACATAAAGCAAGTTGGGGATGAAATCCATAATCACTCTCTGTAACTAAGCAGTACTACGATAGACAGTCATTAGTCTGATCATAACCAGTCTTTTATTTCAGCATTGAGAGAGTTTATAACAGTTAATAACAGAGTGACATCTGAACAGTGTTGACTCTGAGAGATTGTACATTGTCTTCTGAAATTGTAAAAGAAAAAATGTAAGAAAAAAATGCAATACCTTCTTGTTTCCTGATGAATTCTGGAGTTGTCTAATTTCATCGTCGTGTTTTTGATTAAGCTCAGCTTCCAGTTTGGCAATATCTTCAGTAAGTTGCTTCCTTCTTTTCTTGTCATTTTTGGGCACTGCATTTTTCATACTCTGTATTTTAGCTTTGAGAGGGGGAAAGACACAAATATGTTTTTCCTCAAGACAGTCAATAGCTGGTTATTAATGTAAATTAGCATGTACATGTACATCACTCATTACATAGAGCCAAGGATATCATATCTGTGAAGTTTGTAAGCCTGGGGTTTAATATAACTGAATGTCTAGAATGCATTACAGGTGGCTACAATGTTGCAGAAAAGAAAGCGCACCTCCTGAAAAGTCCAGGATTTTTTTTGTTTTTTTGTCTGTTTTATGTTACCTAATCTTCATTTCAGTTGAAGTACAAAAACTATATAGCTTTGTAGAGAACAAAGAGAAGGCAAAGTAGGTAAATATATAACAATAAAGTCATCAAACAGGTTAACATGTAAAGAAAGTGACCAACAACATGAAGTAAGTAAACACATCATAAAGTGACCTTGTGAGAAAAGTGGTCAGGTGGAGCAGTGATAATGCATTACTCAACTGCATAGGTAAGTTAAACATATAATAAATGGTCATTGTAGATAAAATGGCCATGTGAGTACAGCGACTGTGTCTCAAGTTTAAACGTAAACTGACATGTAATACAGGGTCCATGTGTAACAGTATAAATGCCAGAGAGGGCCGGGGATGTCACAGCTGGCTGAGGATGGGGTCAAGGTCATAGCCTATGTTGAACAGTCTGATTGGTGTCGACACAAAAGATGGTCTGAAGTGCTCCTTTGTACACTGTTGGGGGATGAGCTGATGGTTGAGGGCATTCCTGTGCTACCTCAGTCTATTGTGGAGAGGATGGGAAGGCTTACACAGCAAATGCAAAGGCAGTTTGGAGTCAATCATTCCATGGTATAGTGGATTATCTGCAAGTGCAATGAAACTCTAGAGATCACTGATGATCTACCAAAGAGTATCCTGTCCAGTTTGAAATGGTCAACCATCAAAAGAGACTGAGAAAACATGGGCAGTAAGAAAGGAAAATGCCTCTGTCCTCATAAAAGAACACAAATGCACAACTTAAGTGTGTTGGGGATTACTTGGGTGTGGAAAAGACTTCTGCACCTCCCAAGAATAATAACTTCAAGGTCAAAAGCCAACCAAAACTGCATTTGAACCAAAGAACCTCATCTGAACTGTAAAGTATGCTGGCGAGAGTATCATTTGTACAAACTGTTTTAGAGCCTAGACTGCTTACTACAACTGAACCAAATGCCTTAATGTATCAGAGAATTCTTGAAGAATATGGGAGCAAAACTCAAACAAAAGGACAAGGATCAAAAACCTTTAAACAACCAAATCAGAATGGTTCCAAAACATGAAATGGGGAGATTCGGAATGGTTCAGTCAAATCCATTTAAATATTGTGGCGAATGTTTCGAATAGATTGTACATACAGTAATGCTCTAAAACATCGTACAAATAAGGCAGTTCTGTGTGGAGGAATCGGCGGAAATTCTGTCTCGGTGAGCAGGTCACACAGACTATTAGAGGACGAGCGTAGAAGAAGTTATTTCAACCAAAGGACGCAGGACCAGCTACTGAAACCAGGACTGTGCTTTTTCCATCACATGAAATTCACGTTTTGTTTTTTCTGTTTTTGTGTTGAATAGATAATCGCAAGATCCTTTGTAATTTTGATATACTGGGTCTCTTTCATCCACTGATGATACTGAAATGAAGATTAGATGTCTCTATGTTCCAAAACGTTCTGAAAGACTGAACTTCTAAGGGGCATACTTTCTTTCCTGCAACGCTACAGCTAGACTAAGAAAAGTCTGATTGCTTACCGGGACCAAATATCTCACAGTGATTAAACGAATAAACGTCGTTTACTGTGATATTAATCTTTAACTTTGGCCCACTCTGAAATGATGAAGGGAAGATAAACTTTCGATCCATTACAGAAACATCTTGCCTACCTTGGAGGTCTTTCTTTTCCTTGCGATGCTGTTTGGCCAACAGCTCCTCAGCTGTTTCTACTTCCTCCATATTTACAAAGGCTTTACGTTTAAATGATTCAAAAGTTATGCTGAGGTAGTTACAAACATAACGGCCGTGGCAATAAAACAGAACACATTATTTTGCGGCTGACACAATTGGGCTCACACTATTCACACGAGTGGCACACTTGCTAATGTAGTATCAAACTGTTTCCGGGTTAAGATTGTAAGTCAGCACATCAAAATAAGGGTCCTCCTTTCGAAGTATCGATTACGCGTAAACCAAGCTGGCATTTGAAAGAAAAAATTGAATAGTTGGATAGTGTTAATGGTTGACGTTGACCAGAAAACCTTAATTCCGTAGAAGTGAACATTATTTGGAATCTTTCTGTAGCTCTAAAACGAATAGCGTAAAATGGACCCAGTTACCGAAACGTTAACCTACATATAACAAGCTGAATGTCTAATTCGTCACAAGTGCTATAAACAACAAAAGTAGCGCTCATGTGCGCCATGGTGCATTCAGTCAGATGTATTAGATAAAACAAAGATAATGGTTCAGTAACTTCCTTTAAAGAGACACATGGCACTTATAATCCCATATAGTGTGTTACATTTCAACATTTCACTTTAATAGATAACTTATGTGTATGGTTGTGTACTGCAAAGATTCATTCTCTGCTGTTCTCAGATATAACAGACTACATTTACAATGTTCTGCCAACACATCTGCTCAAGCACATAAAGCCGACCATCTCCCATTACAGGTCCCGTCATCTACTTTTGGATACAGAAACCGTTAAATGCACTTCCGGGTAAGAGATGTCAGAATGCCACAATTTCATTGGGTACAACTGTCAACAGGCGATTTGATTGGCTAGTTTTAGTTTATGGAAAGCTGTCACAATGATAACAGTTGCGTGAGGAAAATAGGCCACATATTAAGAATATAAATGTTAATGATTTATGAAGTTGACACATATTTATTAACTTTTCTATTTGACATAACAGCAACAACAGCAACAACAACAACAATAATAATAATGATAATAATAATAGTAATAATAATAATAATAATGGGGTAACCATTCTGTGGAAAGCTGATATATTTAAAGGTCCTAAGATAAGATTTTACATAAAGAATATAACGTATTACTTCATCAAATTCATTAAAAGCCTAAATGATACAGTTTATCAGTGATTTATTCAAATTTTAACTTCTTGTACAGGAAACGGGAAAGATATCAGTGACGCGCGATTGTTTAAGACTAATTCGGATGAGGTTACCATTAGCTAGAGCTGATACATGGCACCCTCCACAGGACGTGGTAAAACAGTTACATACATGCAATGAATGCATTCATTGTATGTATGTAACTGTTTTAACACATCCAGTGGCGAAAATCAGAATATACTCTGAAGACAGTCTTAGAATCTCTGTTTATTTAGGTTCAAGGCAAGGGAAAATCATTCTTTTGATCCACCTTTATTCTTCTCTTAAACTAATCAAACCAGCAACCTTTCTAAAACCTTTATCTCAGAGTTGATGTAATCATGAACAACAGAGAAACAGGGATGTGTGCGGTGCGAGTTCTGACAAAAAAAAGGAAAAAAAAGTGAGGGACATTGTGTTGTTTGTCTGCGAGGGTCTGAGTCATCAATATATTATTTGACCAGTTCCACACTCTTTATCCCGGTCGTAGCAGTTCTAGTTCTCTTTCAACAATGGTAGTCTGTCACTGTCTCAGTGGTAGGCTACTAAATATGAACAAAGCGGCGTTTCATACATTTTTACAGTTAAGCCTACTGATGTGTAGGATAAGCTTATTTGTCCAATGTTGGATTGGGCCACTTGGATTTTGAACCAGTGTAGTCACAGATTCAGGAACTGCACCCAACTTATCGTATATTGTTGCTATAATATATATATATATATATATATATATATATATATATATATATATATATATATATATATTTTCTTTCTTTCTTTCCCCGAATACTCCTGGTTTACACGCAGTTTATTCATTGCTCACTGCAGCATAGAACAGAAAGCAATGTTGACTACAGACAGGGCACTCACTCTGTGTAGCAGCAAGATTGTGAAGCACTTACAGTATAATTCTTTATGACATACAGACTTAACCAAGAGTCGTCATATCACCAATACCAAGTTAATAAAACCATAAAAATCAAGCCGTCTATCCGGTAACCTTGGGGGTAGGGGACCCCTCATATACGACTCTGCAAATTCACATCCCTCCCAGATTACGTATGTTTAGCTCCACCTCCGAGCAGTCCCTGGTTTGAGTTGAAGCAGTACCGAAGATTCGCCGCCCCTCTCCCAAGGAGTGGACAGAGACGATCATCGTCTTTCCAGTTTATTTTAGCGTTTCTTGGCGAAACCGTTGTTGAATATGGCCTCCGATGGCATGGACGAACGATCTCCTCTGTTGTCAGCACCGAACTCTGGGAATGTCACACCCACAGCACCACCGTACCTGCAAGACACTAGTCCGAGAGGTAAATAGACATGCTGATTGACGCAAGCGTGCTGAATCATTTTGTGCGTATCATATTGTGCAATGCCTCAATGTGAGCGTTTGTCATTTAAAGCATATATAACAAATAAACCGGATCGATATAAGTAGAAAATGGCATGCAGTCAATAGCAAAGTGTGGGGAACAGGCCTTATTACAGGAATGATTATATATTACATGTATAATTACGTAGTTTCTGTCAATTACACTGGTTTCAAAGTGGCATCAGACCCCTCATTAAACATCTGTCATTGTTGATCGTAAAAATCCAACAATGTTATGACTCAGAGTGAGGCTGAATTGTTTTGTCCGAAGCTTTCCTGTCCAGCCATGAGAAAAGGCAGTGGATGGGTGGTGATTTAGCTTACGGTGGTTTGATAGTTAGCAATCGTGTTGCATTTAAACAGAACTAACATATCTGTGACTTTCATTAAAGGTTACTTAAAGACATTTGTGAGTGACTCGCCAGTCTCGAACATTTCATATGCTATCCTACAAGCAGTTAAAGCGCTGCCCATTTATGTGTAGTCATGCATCAATAATCAGTGAGACTCCAGGCCTGTATGTCGATTACAACATTCCGAGACTTGATTTACAAAGGTGAAATAATAATGTCTAATCACAACAGAGTAGTCCTGCCACCTCATACTAGTAAGCCAAATGATACGGTTTGGGAGTCGTTTAAATCATGCATTTAGATCCAGACTGCGATTTAAACGGAACATTCACCCGAATAAATAACCCTAAATATTGCTGGCTATTGTATGTTCTTCGAAAACCATAGAGTGTAATAAATGAAACAAGTCCCTTTGCATTTTCTAAAAGAGGAAATGTAAAATCAGATGTGTTTTACTGAAACGAAAAAATAGAAAAGTCACTCTCCTATCTCACTTACAATGCAAATAGTGTTCACCGAAAGTCAGTCAGCCCCTGCCTGCATATAACATTCATGTCATATAGATCGGCCACTTATGTGTGCTTTAAAGTACCAAAGCTTTATTCCTGGCAAAACCTGTTAGAAGTCAGCTGGAGAAGCCATCAGCTTGAAATGACTGAGAAATGTACCTTTCAGCAGTTCTGTACATAGCATGCTGTACTTTGTAGGAAAAGTGTAATACAAAAGTGGAGAGCTCATCTCATAGACTTTTTAAGTCATATTGACTCTCTAGCTAGACTGTAATACATGGTGTTGCACAGAGATTGCTGTGTATTTCTCCAGCCTCAATCTAAAAATGGACAATGTTTATATGAATGTCACAGGGGTGTTAGTTAGTATAGAATTTAACAAACCAATGCCATAGCCTAACATGAACAGGCCCTAGCCCTAACTGTTGTTGCTAAAACCCATATCTGGACACAGGAAGGAAACAAAAGCACAAATGTAGCAAGTATGCATTAAAGCTCCATGTAAATCCAATTTTGATCCATGTAAATCTACTCATATTTCACCACATGATTAGCCAAAAAAGATTAAAAGACTCTCCCTCTTTGACCTCTTTGTGTTACAAGTCCTGCTTATTCATAGAGATCATATCTGCAGTATTTCAGTAATGACACAGTTGTAATGAGGTGGGTATACTGTAGCGATATTTCTATGGCCTAGTATTTCTAGCCTTGTGGATTATGACTAATTCTGTTTCTTTGGGTCTATTTAACCACAAGTTCCAGTCACTGAATGTATGAATGTATGAGAGGGATTAGCCTTTGGCTTTGGGCAGATCTGCTGAGCTGAGCCCTAGGTTGTGTAGAACTGTGAATACTGGCCTGTGATTGCTGTTTATGTGTTATGGTAGAGACAGGAAGCCAGCTCTATATTTGCCCTACATATCCACACTGGTTTTGAGCTAATCGCAGTGTTTACACAATCCCAGGGAAAGTCATGGTCTACAAGTAAACCAACATGAGTTACCCAACCAAACAGTGTAAAGAGAGCAAAAGAAGGAGAGAAAGAGGGAAAGATAGAGACCAGTGACCTTGACTGACTTTGAGTGGATGGATTTTACTTGATATGTGATCTGCTCTCCAAAGTGGAAGAGGAATCAACGCTTTTAGTGTAGATTGTGTGAAGCACAAATCCTTGGAAGATTCTCTGTATGATTAAAGAAATCACTTAACAAAATGAACAGCTATTTTACATATTTTGTGTGAAAAAAAATATGTTTCCATGCCAAAGCTTGTTGTGAAATATAAGTGTTTGAGCCTCATACAACAGAACAGAGTCAAACATGGACATGTTTTTGAACAGCCTGAAGGTCTAAATCATTAGGCACTGGGAATGAACACCTTCCCCCCATGCAAATGCTTCATGGCAAAAGGTCATGTGACCCATAACACTATTCTTTCTGTGCAAAAACATGTAAAACATGCAATGATATTTCCTCTACAATCTCTAAGCCTAAAATTCCCCTGCTCTATGTGCTGTATTGTGGCAGTATGTAGTTTCTGGCTTAGGGAGAGTGTTGAACAGTTGGCTGCTGGGTGTAGTGCTCTCTCTCTCTCTCTCTCTGCCGGTGAAAAAGCCTCTCATCTTACATGTGGCTGAGGGCGGTGCAGAGAGA
This sequence comes from Chanos chanos, assembly GCF_902362185.1. NCBI lineage: Eukaryota > Metazoa > Chordata > Actinopteri > Gonorynchiformes > Chanidae > Chanos > Chanos chanos. Next base: position 13,563,470 of record NC_044506.1, on the reverse strand, counting down.
AATGAAAACCTGACTTACATTTGAGCCGTGCATATGGAGACACAGAGAGTGTATTGGTGCTCAAAGCATACAGATATGATCATACTCTGTCGTAGGCTAGCCATGACTCAGAGAGTCTGTTTTAGTCATGGTCTGCAACATGTCTGCATGGTCTGCAGCCCCCCCCCCCCCCCCCCCCCCCACACACACACACACACACACACATATACACACATTATTGTGCATGACATTGTGCAAAGCAAGTAAAGACATAAAAATGTGTGAATGGGTTTCAAAACTCAGATTTTCTCTGGCTGTTTTTACTCAGAGGAGATGGTTGAGTCTGGCATCAATGCTTTTGGATCTCTTTTGAGCCAACAAAATATTCCAAACAGGGATTAAGTATCCATCTGTCCATGCAATGTCAAACAGCGAATCTGATTCATTCCTTGCTGTTTGGGTCATCTACCTGTTGAGGCTTCATTTAGGCCTACCACTGCGGTTATGGCAGACATCACACTATCAGTCAGCTTTGGACTTACGCAAGCTTTGTTGACCAGTGACACTGATATAACTGTGCATTTTGTCTCAAAACTGCCAATTCATCTGTGTCAAACACCAACAAAGATCATCTTTAAGTGTGTCATCCTTTGACAAGGATTTCTTTATTGGAAATTAGATGTATTCATAAATCAACTGATGCTCAAGATATTTCTGCATAGCTGTGTGTAGTGTAAGTGAAATGTGCAACTTAGCATTAGGTGTTAGTTGTTGAAGGAGGATTGTGTGTGTGTGTGTCTCTGTGTGTGTGGGGAAGAGAGAGAGAGAGAGAGTTCATAGCACTGACAGCTGAGGTTTCAGATGACTATTCCACCACTAATGGCAGCACATAAAGACAGCCCATTGACATGAATTGGAATTAACAGAAGGCTTGTTTAGGATACAGAGTTGAGAAAACATAACAGTGTTGCTATGCAAGAAATGGTTGTCTTACAGGACTCTAGGAAGATTTTCAGTTACATTTTATATAAGAACAATAGCACAGTATATTGCTGAAATTTCTCATTTTTAAAGTGCTAAAACACACGCTTAGTTCTGCTGGAGAAATTAGGCTCTTCATAATAACTGTTAGAGGGCCGAACTATCTAAAATGTTATTGTGTTCAAGATTCAAATAAGTGGTCTTCAGTTTACAGTCAAATAAATAAGCTGCTTTTTTTTTTTTTTGTTTGTTCGTTTGCTTTGGTCTAGTTTGCAGGACAGCTCTGTGAAACCACAGCGATCATATGACCAACTGTATTTGACCCTAAGTCTAATGAGACCCAAAACAAAGAGAAAACAAGATTCTTTTTTACGAGGAAAAAAAAAAAAAAACCCAACCTCACGATGTCGTGACTCACTATTTTTCTTTTGATTTTACCGAGTGTCATATTAATTACACAGAAAACCTAGAGAGCAGAGGATTATTTCTGACTGATAGTCACATGAACAGAAAAAAAATATTAGTCTGTTAAAGAGGTCATGAGTTTGGGGCTGTTATCAGGCCTCTCAGCTGGAATATCTCATACCAAGAGCCTTGTCAGAACAGCCAGTCCTCAGGTCCTGCTGTTATAGTGTGTGCTGTTGTCATAGACAAAGCTGTAACAAGGATATGAACTTAACACTTTAAATGAGACACTATATATACCTAATAAATTACCACTTATGAGATGTGTTGTGGTCCTGACAAAATAACTATAATAGCTGCATTGTACTTAAAGGTGTACCAGGAATATACTATTTTTGATATGAAATGTGATTTTTTTTGTTGTTGTTATTGTTGTTTACAGTGGCACGTATGCTATGTTGCTATTTTAAAAGGTCTTTTTTGTGGAGTCGATAGTTAAGAGCAGTATATGCCTTTCTGTCCTTTTAGCCGAGCTACCTCCGCCCTACACAGCCATCGCTAGCCCCGACGCTGGAGGAGTGCCTGTCATTAACTGCCGTGTATGCCAGTCTCTTATTAATTTGGATGGCAAACTCCATCAGCACGTGGTTAAGTGCACTGTCTGCAATGAAGCCACGGTAAGAGACGCCCAGCATCTGCTGCTAATGCTTAGTCATCAGTCGTCTTGAACTTGAAATGCATTGTCACTCCCCCTCCTCTCTCTGTCTCTCCCTCTTTTTTTTTTTTTTTTTAAGCACAAACGGTTGTTCTGTGTATTCGTTTGTTCCCCTTTTCTCCTGGGAGGAATTCCTCCTTTAATCTCGAACGTTTCCTTTTTGCCCTGATTAGTAATACTTAGTATTGCGAATCAGAATATCAACTGATAGTTCTTCGATTGCAACTCTTAGATTCGATGATTAGCTTGTAGAAACTTATCAGATCCAATTTTATCTATTAGTGTTTGCTCTTATGGCATATTAAATTGCCTCATAGCTCTTAAATGCTTGTAGAATAGACAGTCATGAGTGTGGATTATATAAACATTTTTTCTTAATTGTCATAAATTAACATTTACCAAACTAAATGCTATTATGAAAGCACTGGAAAATCACTGTCACTCAAAGTATTAATTTAAGAGTAACAGACATTTTAAGAAGTTATTATCTAATTTGTGGTTAAAACAAAGTATGCCAGTCCTCTTGTCAATTTCAGAAAAATTTCTAACAGAGATGCTTTTTAGTTCAGAGCGGAACCGCTTCCTAAAACCATACTGATCAACTGCTGCTCAATAAAGCCCAATCATGCCCGATCCTGGTTAAGAAGGATCAAATATCCAGTCACTTCTATGCAGTTCTGACCTCAATAAGGGGGAATTAGCCACAGTATAGCTATGCTCCGTCTAGACACAGATGAGAAGATTTTATTTGTCTTTCATAAATTTCTATAGCAGTGACTCAGCACTGTATGCCCCAGTCACTCTTCAGCCTCTCAGTGCCAGCATTGCTTTTGGATATTCCTTGTAATAATAGCATTGTTACAGGCGTGAGCTCCTGTAGATTAAACTGTGTAAAAGGTTACTGAGGAAAAGCGTCTGAGACATTAGGAGGCGTTTGAGGTAAACCACACGCGCGATTAGAAATGGAAAGGCTTTTTTTGATAGAGTTGGCAAAAAAAAAAAATGTTATAAATGAGCTTTCATCTCTAGCTGTACTTGCAATTTGGAGTTAAAATATTAGGTCAGGTTATGTAAACAAATCTATATTTCTGTCTACCTTTGGAGTTTTTCTAGTCTGATTTTTGAAGTATCTGATGCTGACTCTTTTTTTTTTTACGTTCTCGCAGCCCATCAAAAACCCACCCACCGGAAAAAAGTACGTGAGATGTCCGTGCAACTGCCTGCTAATCTGTAAAGACACATCTCGGCGGATAGGATGCCCCAGGCCCAACTGGTAAGTGTGAAAAGAACCATCACGTCAGCTTTCTACAGTCGTGCGGCAAAGCGGGAGATAGCGTTTGAGTAAAACCAGGGGAGCTCTGTGTGTCCGCAAGACTACAGTCAACACTGTGTTCTGCTAAGTGTAAGACAAGGTTTCTGCATTTTGAAGCATGGGCAAATGTGACCTTTATAGAAACACACACCTGAGTAGAGAGAAAAGATGGTGAGAGACCCTAAGACAAAGAGGGATCAAAACCTAAGGTAAGGTAGATAGGGATGAAAGAGACAGGGTGTTATGTGAAGCCAACCTCATGTAAAAAGAAGGATGGAATGAAAAAAAAGATGATGGAGGGAGCAAAAAAAAAATATGAGAATGGTCGCTCAGAGACCATATCGCCTGATGTAATCCAGGACTGCAAATTTAATTCTAGTTTTCAAAGAGATGAGAAGAAATGTTTCGGTCTGCTTCCATTCCTATGACGCACTGTTCTGTTGGATCCCTCAGCAGACGGATCATTAACCTGAGTCCAGTGATGGTGATCCCAGAGGAGCAGCCGGCCCAGCCGGCCCTGCCCGTTCAACCCGAGGGCATGCGCGTGGTGTGCGGGCACTGTGGCAACACCTTCCTTGTACGTACCATCTGCCGGCCATGTCCGCCCGTTAACGGCATTTCACCGAAATGTCCTACTTTAGTCCCAGTAGATCAGTGTGTGTGGGTGGGAGCAGAGCTGTGAGGGAGATAGTGTTGACAGGTGTTGGCGTAATAGAGGAGGACTTACAGTGGAGGTGCAGAAGTTGTTTTTCCACATGCTGAATGTTTACCTCTGGCGTCTAGGGCAGTGACGACGCTGCATCCCAGCCTGCCTCTGCCCTGCCTATTGATGGTGTCTCCGCCCTTTTCAAGGTCTTAAAAGCTCGGTCCTCCGTCAGTTCTGGATGGTTGGACAGAGATACCACAGAGATTCAAGATCAACTTCAAATTCCAAAAATAATTCAAATTGACATAACACTGTTCTGCCCTACAAAGGCAAGATGCAGTTTGCATATAAACCTTCAAAAACAAACCAAAAAAAATTGATTTGACTTAAAGATAATTGAGCTCTGTGTGATTAAAAAGATACGTTGCTGCACTTTATGATAAAGTGACATATTTGTATTTGTGCCAATGCTGCGTTTTGCCTTTGTACAGTGTTACATTAATTAAATTTCCTCAAAATTGAAGTCCATATGTAGTGACCCACTGAAATTTTTACTCAATATGTTGAATCAATGATAACAAAGCAAATGTCAGGAAAAAAATAATAATTGGAATGAATTCTCTGAAGGTTTGAACCAATTCCCATAAATTGCAATAGATTAGTAGACTGAGTTTATGCCAGTGAAAGCAACCCCCTATCTCCTATCCCCCTCGAGTTTGTTTGTCTAGTATACTCCTTAACAACAGTTTGTGTTTATTGTTTTGTCTACAGTGGCTTGAACTCCGTTTTAATACATTGGCCAAGTGCCCACACTGCAAAAAAATGTGAGTTTCTTTCATTTTTCATTCTGTCTTGTCTGTTCAAGGGAAAGATGTACTGTTCAGAATTTTGATGACATCAAAATGTTTGTTGAAACTAGTTCTATCCTTGCCTTTTGATTCTGGTGACTTTAGTTCCTACCCTGGCATCTGATTGGTCATTCCCAGGAAAGAGACCATAAATCTTATTGTATGACGCGAGTTACTGGCTGGAGGTCAGGCCTTAGTAAACAAACCCAGGCCCAGTACCATGAGTGTGAGTGGTGCCAGTAAAGGAGCAATGTGATGCCTCCCACTGAAGCGCCAGGTTATGCCCAAGTGACAGCAGCTCAGCAACTACAAACTACAGAGTGCTGATGTAATATTACGACAGAAAGGAGTACCCAGAAAGAGAAGCCCTGAATTTTTGATAACCTGAAGAGAACTCGAAACTCTCTCACAAGAACTCTCTACATTACACCAAAAGAAAACAGTTCCCTGTATTGCCTTAGCACTGTGTTTGTTTTAAGGGACAGGTTTTGAGTAAAGAGGGAGTCTCGTGCTGGTGCTATGTAGGAAGTGAGGTTCTGCTTGTCTTGTAGGATTCCAGGATGATTACTGCTTTTAGTCTATGTACAACAACAATAGCATACTGTTGTAATTTATGTCCTATATATGCGTAATAGTTCTGGAAGAGCTCTTCATAACAAATATTAGAAAGAGGGCTCATCTACGAATGGTTTTGACCAAGAAGGTGCATTAGTGTTAGGTGCTCAACGTCCGTTTAAATAAAAAAAATTCACTGTATTTTGATAAGCTACCGGCACAACAGTTATCACCTGAACACAGCGCAACCTCCCTTTTACTGATGATGACATTTCATCTATGTACAGACGACTTTTTGTACTGGACAAAGAGGGAGAACTGGAGGAAGACAGGGGGAAGAGAGAGAAAAAGAGTGAAAGAGGGGTTATAGATCTAAAAGCTTCATAAGCCATCTGATTTGTTACGATTCCACAAGAATGTTTCCCAATCCGGTCACATGAGATGCATGTGAGGGCGTCGAGTGAGTCTTAATGGGACCAAACAGACTGTGCAGCTGCTCATGTGACCCAGCCCATAAGCCCTCATCACTCCGAAGGTGTTTGAGAAATAGCCATTCAGGGAGTTTTAGTCTCATGAGACAACAGTCGTCACACGCTGCGTCTAGCCAAAAGAGGTTTTGCCGAAGCACGGCTGCCGTGACGTCAGACTGGCTGGCACATGACCAAGAGATTCATCATCCTAAATTCCATATGTCATATTTACAAAAGAGCATACCATAAAAAAAACCCCACAGTGAATGTGAAGACACTCATCCTGGCTGTGTAATTGTAAAGTCAAGGAGAAAATATTGCATGAATGCTACAAGTGTCTAGGTTGTGTTCAGATTGTCTTAATTGACAATAGACATCCACGTAAGACGCCTTCCCGCCACTGTTTTGGGTTCTGTTTTAGGATCTAATCTGCCCCCTCAAACGCTGACTAACTGAGTTTGCCATCTCTGTCCTCAGATCCTCTGTCGGCAGTGCCCTTCCCAGGAGGCGCTGCTGTGCCTACATCACTGTGGGGATGATCTGCATTTTTATTGGCATCGGATTAACAGTGAGTATCCAATGTACAGCTAATCATTTCTCGTTCTCACAGTTTGAGTTTATTCAGCCTTTTTGCACGAGAATCTAAAGAAATGGGATATGGCCGTCTAATGCTCTTACTTCGCTTGCCACACTGAAGAAACCTTAAAAAACAAATTGAAATGAGTTCTGTTTACAGTTATTATCTGTATATCTGTTTGTTATCCTTCAGGTGGGCACTCAGGACTTTGCCAGTCGTTACCACGCTACCTACGTGTCCTGGGCCTTTGCGTATCTCTTGGGTCTTATCTGTCTCGTGCGGGCATGCTACTGGGGGGCCATTAAAGTCAGTTATCCAGAGAACACCTTCGCATAGATTGATAGCCTTTCTCATTAAGCGCCCTTTTAGTATTTCATTTAATCCTGATCTGGACAGGTTTACTGTTGGATGGTCACTCCATGCCAGAACCAGAACTCAGCCCAAGTCTTCTGAGCCATTCAGTGATGTCCTATTGACTTTTCCATTGATTGATTGGTCTGATGTATTTTTGCGATGTTAAAATATTAAATGGTCTGATCATCATAGACAGTGATTTGAATCGGAGCCAGTGTGTGTTGTAATAGAACGATTAAGTCTTGATCAAATGAATTGATTGGAGCTGCTTAGAATGGCTGCTGGATTTTGGTTGTCATGAAAACAGTGCTGTTCCCAGCGAAAAGTCACTGTCTACATTTAAAGTACTGCATTTTGTTACTGACTTGACCAAAAGACATGATCTTTTACAAACAATTTGCCCATTGCACTACAATTTTATGCAATTATTCTGTTATGTTGCTGCTAGTCACAGCTGTAAAAAAGCTGAGAGTTCTTATGTGTCGCGACAACCCGCACACAAAGTCATACTTTTTTTTTTTTTTGTAACGTTTAGAAATCGACCTCTGAAACCTTCCTCGGTGTCTTTCCGTGCCAACGTTTATGTTTACGCGTCTGTTGGTGGTGAGGGGGGGGGGGGGGGGAGAAAAGATCCTCACAAGGAACTGACCAGTATTCTCATATTCATTTAGGTCATACTGCTCTAAGCTACTGTGAGCAATAACCTTTAGTTTTTATAGTTTTCAGATATTAAAAAAAAAAAAAGAAAAACGACATCGCACGCACATGCTCTTAATTTTACTCGCCTCACCGATGAATTATGAGACACCTAATGAACGGAGAAATCACGTGTGCACGATTTTAATTTGACTTTTTTGATTTTTCATATATATTTAAACCTAGTGTTCTTTTTCTTTGTTACCGTTAGGATACATTTGAAGTGTTCAAAGCCTCGGTCCAGTGTTCCTTCTTGTATGTAGAATGTAAATGCCTCTCTACAACTTGCCTGTTTCCTCAGTCCGGTTGAACCCTTGCTAGCTAGCATCGCAGTAGTTAAGCATTCTGTTCAGAAAAATATGGGCACAACTCCAGTAACTAATCGTTGTCCGAATGTGATGCTACAAAAAACTCTTTGTACATAATATAGCACATAATATGAAACAGTAGCTTGAGCTGGAATATGGCTTGGGTCTTTTTAAAAAACGATAATTTATCAATAAAACAACAAAATGTCATTTGATCCTTGTTTGCATCTGCAGTTTCTTTTATCGTTGTAATTTATTTCATGAATTAATCTCTGTGCTTTATTCCAGAATCCGGAAAATACTGATTTTGTTGTTAATTTTGTTGCTGTTGTTTTAAACAAAGGGTGATTTTGCAGTGCTATATTGCAAGAAGAAATTGAGAAAAGTCAGAAATCATTTTAAACAAAGCATGTCAGTTATCTATGAAAGCATGTATTGTAACGTTTATAAAAAAAAACCTTTTTCTAGCTTTCAATAATGCAAACATTTATGCCATATATCCTATAAACTCTGGTATCCTTACAGTTTACTTTGTAGAAGTACAGTACTTTAAATTTATGATGCTTTTACTGTCTTTTGATCCAAAGCTGCAGTGTAATTACTGTCTCACATAATCTGCCTGGCACAGTCCGTAACTCTGTAAAATACCCATTAACTCTCTCTTTGAAAGGTCATAATATTAGGGGACACATCTACCTACTGTCGGCTCTATTAAGGTTTGAGATATACACAAGTAAAGCTCATATTTTTTTAATTAGATCTGAAAAAGGCTGTCACTCCTGCTGTTATTTACACAAGTATGTTTCATTCTATTATTTAATTTACTTCTAGTCTAAAAAACAGCCGAGCGTAGAGCCAGCGACATAAACCAAATTAAGAGGCAGGTGAATCGTAAGGAGCAAATAATACTAACTGTATCATGAGTGACTGTCATTAAGGCAGTTTGGATAGCTAAAGTCCAATCCAGCGTCTGTTAACCTCACCACTTTACTTTTTATGTTTTCTTTTTGTATTTCTTTTTTTTTTTTATGTCTAGTAACAATGAAAGGTACAGCACATTATCATTAACTATTCTGTCGTGTCATGCTTCAGAAAAGGATTCTCCACAAGGGGGCAGTATTGATTCATTTAAAATCAGACTCCGAGCCCTTACAAATGACTCATCCTTGGCTTTTATGAGTGGTCTGTTGAATGACCTCACACTGTCATCCATGTCTACATGCTCTCACTGAGCCAAATAAACCAGACAAGACACATTAAAGCCTTGTAACATTTTAAAATGACCAACACTGTGCTGAAACATGTAACTCAGTATGTTAGAAATAGAAGCAAAAGCGGTTGGCAGTAAAGAGTTATAATCTTTATTTATAGCAGACAAACTATGATAAATACATGAACAATAAATACATTTATTATACAATACGGGTGAGCTCATATATTAGGGTAGTGCATACCAAGGTAGACCATCTCTTAAGTACTGCTACTCAGTGATATGCTGGTTTCTGACACTTACACAGAGGAAACTATAACAGTACCAGATGTCACACCATACACTCACTGCACTCTTGTGTTATAGATAAACAACTAGCTGTTCCACCTGTGATGGAATATTAAACACAGTGATGATGTCATAATTTGCTATCATCTAAACGATGATGTCATTGCTTTCAAAGGTAACATCTAGGAGTGGACGCTATTTATACTGAGCTAACTATGGAAAGAAAAAAAACAAAACAAAAAAAAACAACGAGGTCCACCGATATTCACCATGACATTCACGGCAAACGTTAACACGAGTATGCACTTCCCAGGGATTAAGAAAAAAGAGATGTCACATTAGGGCTCTCACTGGTCCCGAGTGGCGTCAGCTTTCTGGAATCAGCCGGTTCTAGTTGTTGTTAAGAACCCACCAAGACGCTGTGGACGAGAACATCAATCAGTGAATTACAGTGAGACTCATTAATGTCAGTATGTTATCCATTTGACTGATGAATACCATTTCAAACATCCACACCCAGAGTATTTGCTCTCACAGAGAACCAAAGAGACAGGGCTTTGTCTGGTACTACTGAGAACCGTAACAGGATACCTGGCACTAGCATTGTTGTCATGATCTCTGGAGTTTCCAAGAAGTCAACATTACCCCTCTGAAAGGTTTTGCTGTAGTTGGTTTGCAGATGACTGTGTGCAGAGAACAAAAGTAGTTCATGGAACTGACTCACCTTTTATTTCTTTGCAATGGTTTAGTTTTTCACAAGTACATAAAGCATGAAAATTATGCAGATTCGTTACTGTTAATGAGACTTACTTCTTCCACACATTGCTATGCTCCCAAAACTCGTAGAGAATGAAGCGAGACTCATTTGAAATCCGTTGAACTGCAACGCTGTCAGAGGCAAAGCACAACATGTCAGTGATTATTGACAACCACATTTGTTTTTAAATTATTTATAAAAAATCAATCTCGCAGAAACAACTGTGCAACTTCATCAAAATGCTGAAGCAACAACAACGAAAACAGGGAGACCAAATTTGGAAGCAATCAACAAACAAAACCTTAATGGCACTCGGTACTGCGGGGCTAATTTCCATTATTGTTAAGACGATGAGTCACTTTGGCTGAGGTGGCTATAACAATAGGTTGTAACAGCAATGGCATAACCTCCAGAGGCATCATATGTTCTCACTGTCTAAGCGCTGGTCAATTAGATACAAGATTATATAGAAACTAGTGGCAAGTGAATGCATCTTCCTTCAGTGCCCACGGGTCCCAGATAAAAAAAAAATGCTTGCCTGACTGTGTTGCTTGTCTCTTTCATCACATCTCAGTTTTAAAAGTCAACCTTGGACTCCGGCCATGTAAAAACTAGAGTATCGTTTTTTTTTTTACAATATGCCGTCACCGACAAGTGTCCTCTCCGGTGCTAGACGCGTGAACTCATACAAACACTCAGAATCCCTAACTAATCTATGGTAATGTCTGACATTTTAACGCTCTGCTGAGGTCATCCGAACTGGATGGCAATTCACACTGTTGACAGCGGCGTGATAAACATGTGAAATCTACAGAGACGTTTTCACCCGTGCACACAGATATGCATGCATCCCGGCGGTTAGAACTCACTGCAGGCAGCCGATCTGGGCGCTAGCGCAGTCGATGTATTGCCTCAGAGCCAGGCGGAACTCCTCCTGCTCTTCTTCGAGCACGGAAAGCTGCCTCTGGACAATCAGAATGTGCTAGAAGGTAAAAAAAAAAAACCACGCAGACGGAGACAAAGCAAAGCCCCAGGTGAGTACAGGAACAATCAGAGAAGAGACTATACGGACTGGGATATGGAGCGAGAGAGACACCAGAGGCAGCAGGCAGACATGACATCTACTGACAGGAACTGTGAGAGGGGACAGAATAAATCAAATCTATGGACAGGGATTGGGGTAAAGGGATATGACTGGGGTTAGGCGTATGTGAGAAAGGGCGCTGACTTTCAAATAAAAACAGGACAAGAACTGACACTAAACTAATGCCCTCTCACACACTGAAGAAGGGATTCAAGAATAGGATCTAGGGGTTATAGCAAAGTCCAAATGGAATGGACACGGCGTAAAATACGCAGGGTCTAGAGATAACAAAGGGGGGGGGCGGGGGGAGGCCAGGGGTAATATGTTCTAAGACTTTAATAACATCGCTATTCTTTCAGCGCATCCAACATAGTTATTCATTCAGCGCATCCGTAAATCCCATCTGTGCGAATCAATGAAAAGTGAGGCACAAAATCAACCTCAACAAACTACCTCAGGGCTCAGGTGTGAGGTAGATCCATAAACAGTGCTTAAATAATGAGGTGAGTGACGAAGGGGTTTGTTGGGTTTGTTGACTTTGAGATGGAAGATGAGGAAAATGGAAACTGAGAGTTCTCTCCCCGAGGTAAACGCTGACCTCTCAACAGGAGCTGCATTAGTGCCAACTCCCATAACCTCTCTTTGGGTGTGCATGAGGTAAACACACTCCACTCCTGCAGCTAAACACTCACTGGACTGTGTTGTGATCACAGTTATGTTTTCATGCTGTTTTCCTTTCTTTTTATCTTAAATCAGTTCGTATATTTTAACTGGTTCTCCTGACACTTTGTGTGCTTCCAATTCTTTTCAAACATCAGTAGCATTAGAGTCATCACTGTGACAGATGGAGAAGGTGACACACAGACACACACACACACACACACACTTGAAGATAAACATACTATAAATACACTATTCTCAGCTGAAGCATATCACCAACAATATATTGTCAGTTATGGTATTTTGACCTATTAATACACTAATACGAGTGTTTCTGCCTATAAATAAATTACATATTTATGACAATGTTCTATTTGCTGTTAATCAAGAGTTATAGAGAACATACAAGAACACAAATAATTCTTGATATCTGGTATGCAGGTCAATCATCTTTCTCTCTCTCTCTCTCACTCTCTCAGTCTTTCTCACTGAGGCACTCTCTACTGACTTCATTTGAAACCATCACACCAAAGACTCAGGAATAGGCCTGATAATGATGACAGAGCCCAAATGAGTGAGCCACGGCACGGCAACAGACAGCGTAGAAAAAAACCCCAAAAACTTTTACAACTTTTCAGCCACACTGTTTCCTAGACAACAAGCTGCTGCTGTCTCTGTGGTAATGACTCAACACCACGATGGAGAGCAAACTGTAAATGAGTTACTGATTTAGTGGTGCTTTCCAAGACCTCCTCTTCAACAGGCTCAAGACGCAGCTCCTGAGGGAAAAAAAGCCACAGTCACAACAAGCCAGGAACCTGCCTAGAGTATTAAGTTTCTCACCGTTACAAATTCATTATGCCAGTTCTGCCTTTGATCTGTGATATATAAAGTTAATAAAACTATTATCTAGTATAACAACTTATATCAAAACCAACAGCAGGGAGAGAGAGAGAGAGAGAGAGAGAGAGAGAGAAATAAGTGGCAAGATGCTAGATTTTCTACTTTGACTGATGGCTTAATCAACATAGGGTCAATATGCTATACAACACAATACCAATAAGTTAAACACCTTCTTTTCAAGGCGGTCAATGAGCTTCTGGAGTCTGTTGATCTGAGTAATCCACTGGTTGTCCTCTTCATAAAGACCTGGCAAAACATATATCAACATTCAGCTGAGGAGCCTGACGCTCCGCCTAATCCACATTCCCACTACCGCGCTGCTCCCGCCTTTGAAGTGACATAATTGGTGAGTCACACTAAACTGAGTGCTTTCGACGCTGGTAGAGCATACAAGGGTCAAAGCAGAATCATTTTATAAAGAATAATATTTAGAATAATCTGTCTCTGTCAAGTGTCAAACGACACATAACCAATAACGTGCAATTTTCTATTTATATCTTTTTACAGAGCTTCCAGATAGTAGAAAAGTGTCACATCACTGTAAAACTCAACACAGTGCCATTCAGCATTATGAAGTACATAACACAGAAATTCATTTTCCATACTGTGTCTGGTACAAGCAGTTCAACGGATTTCATCAATAAACCATTGAATACATAAAATTTCTGAATCACTGAATTTTTTTTTTTTTTTAAAATCTGATCTCTGACCTGAAACATGACGCTGATAACTGAAACGCTGAATGGACTGACAAAATGGTGAATAGAATCTAGCGGATTATGGTTGGATTTTTTTTCCAATAACAAAAGTTCTAACAGTGAGAAAATCATGAAAGGACCTCCATGTTCTTCTCCCCAGGGCCCCCCCCCCCCCAAGCCCTCCCCATGCAGAGACCAGACGTGGGCGGATGCCCTTTCTTCACGAGTGCCGTGACTAAGAATAAACACCTGAATTGACGAGGTTGAGAAGTGGGTTGTTTGGAGACAAGCTATTATTCCTTTGAAGTCTTCGATTGGATCGCCTTCCTGACCACTGAATCGACAGAACCTCAGGCTTCACGGGCCCCTGTCTGTGAATAAGACAATGCACGTGCACACACACAGACATATATATACACACACACACACATTTCCACACACACACACACACACAAACACAGAGCAGTATCTCAGGTGTGTATACATATTCATGCCCTCCACTATATATTTCTTCCTCATACTCTATCACTGTAAGCTGGAGGGAGGACAGGACTATGTGATGTGTGTGAGCAAACACCATTTAGGTCAATACTTCAGCGTGACATTTTAGAGGAAGACAAACAGTGGGGAAAAATGTCTACAATGACACTCCTCTCGAAGGAATCAAGATTTAAAAACCCCTAAAGGCACGAGACATAAATCATTCCATTATTCCAAAACCGTACAAGAGAAAAAAAAAAAGACACAACACAGCTTAAGAAAAATCCTCTGAAGTGTGTATACAAACATGATGTGTCATCGTCTTGATGTGCTGCAGGGTAAAAAAAAAAAAAAAAAAAAAAAAAAGCTATTCAAAGGCCCATAAGCGTGGAATAGCACTCTCTGTCATCCATTCAGATGCTGCAAATTAAAGTTTGTGACATGAGTCACCGACAGTTGAAGGTTAACTATGAGCTCATATAACACCAGAAAAAAAAAAAAAAAGCAGGGAGCCTCACAGATGGCTATTCAAAAAGCAGCAAGAAAAAAATCTCTAAAAGGAGACCGATTCTGCAGTTATCATGCGAATTGCGAGCTTCTCTGCCCGGGAAAAAAAAGGGACAATTATCTTCATTTCAATCGAAAAGAATGCGTCTCTTATTCGGAGAGATTTTGCTTTGGTGCATTTGAATGTGGGGGGGAAAAAAAACAGGCTGCAAATGGGTTAGTTCAAATAATGAATCTAATTACTATATTTGTTTTCTATGCTTTTTTCCCCCCTATTCATAGGTTGCATATGAAGGGCTGTGTTTGTTTGGCACCGATCTGTGGAGAGTGAAAGAGGGAAACAGGTGTCTGTATTATGCCTCAGCTGCCTCCTCCTTATCCCCATCAGACACGTGACTTCACACTGCGGGTCCTGAGGGAAAAGAATTCTTCGCTTTAAAAAAAAAAGAGGAAGAAGAAGAAGAAGAAAAAAAACAAAAAACATCTGACTCCTCCACAAATGAGTCAAAGTCAGGGCCAAATTAGTCTGCCTACAGATGGAATCAAACAGGTAATTAAGAGTCAGTCCCAGGGAGATTTAGACCTGCGGCACAACGTGTTGATTTGGGTGTAAATGTGCTTTGGGACACGCCGTTTCCCTAATTATCATTCGGAAGCCATTTTTTTTTCACCGAGCGGAATTTTTAACAGACCTTCTGTCGAAAGAACGTTGCAGTGGATGTATAATGCGTTCGCTATGGAAACGGTGAGGTGTCTCCTGACGTGAGTGGACTGTTGGGAGTTGAGGGTAGGAGGTGATGACAGTGCTGTAGCACAAACACACTGTTTCTGAGAGAGATAATGTGAGCAGTGTCCCAGCGAGACAGATGTTGAGCGATATCTTAAACGATGTTCGGCCAGCAATCACACGTCTCCTGTCGGTTTGATTGGCAGCACACCAAAGGACAGCCTCATATCTCATACTGCCCCTCGTGGCTTAGCTATGCAAATCGTGGCACCACTGTGTTATTTATAATGTTTAACCAAATCACACAACGACAGAATCATAGATCAGTCAACCGTTTTTTTAAAACACAATAAGTCACAGGCAATCCACTAACTCTTACTATCCATATCAACAATGAATAATAAATGAATAATAAGGAACCATTTAAATACATTAAGCCTTTATGGTGTGAAAAGATGGAACTAAGGATAATCAGGGCTTAGCGATGATAATTCCCTGAGATAGTTTATCTGACACCAGCTCCCTGTTCAGGGCACATGCCGTAGCCGGCAGTCACTTTAATAGCGAATACTAAGCCAGTGGTTGAAACAGATGAAAGAGCTTTGGCTCTGATTGGGATCTGGTTCTATAGAGGTTATGCCACTGAGAGACTGCTGCAGGATCGGCGCTCATCTCCCTCCTTTCATCAGGCAGCGCTGCACCGTGCTGCGCTCCCACTGCTCCACAGAGAGAGCCCGACCGAAACGGTTCAGACAGAATAGAGAATGGAGCCGCACCGTTTCAATTTGCTCTGACCGCCGGCCACTTTAAACACATCTGACGCGGAAGGGAATCGGGGCCTCTGCTGTCAGCGTGAGAGAGACGTAACAGATAATAACCACCACTAATGTTTTGGCTGATGTTTTTACAAGCTTTTGTTGCCACACAAGTCCATTCCATGAAGGTAAACTGAGAGAACTAGATGAGCTGGCAATTCAGGAGCCCTGTTTCTCCAGAGCCTACTTGCTGGTCTTAATCAATCTCAGTGTGGGCACAGTACAAAGAGAGACGAGCATATCTACAACACCCCTATAACTACAATGACATTTAAGATTTGCTGAGCTAAAACAAATGAGGTAATTAAATCAACAGGCATACTGTAGAGTGTCATAGGGTACGAAGGGTTATGATGTATAATGAAAATGGTTAAGTCCTGTCACTATGTAACCATGCCAAACACTTTCTGCGCTTAGCGTATTCCCTTGCACGATTTAAGTGTCACAGAATTTTCTCTCTCTTTCAAAAAAAAAAAAACAAATGAAAAAAATAGATCAAATTTTGAAAAAGTAAATAAGTAAATAAATAAAATCGACCAGATAAAACCAAAAAAAAAAAAAAGGCACATTCCTTAGGACTGAGACAGCCAAGTGTTTCAAATCTTCTGAACGCACTCAGGGGATTTTCAGAGAGCAAGTTGTTTTCCTTTTCTTTTTCCTTTTTTTCTTTTTTTTTTTTTTTGAATAGAAAGGAAAGATCTTTGTTGAAATATTGTGGAGGGAAGCAGAGGAGCAGCACAGTGGGCTCACAGATCTGATGACTGAAAATGACTTGTTAAGTACAGGCTGAGGAGAGCGCAGCTCCAAGGCTCTGAGAGTACGCGCTGGGCCCCATCATCACTCTTTCTCTCCCCTGTGAACGGATGTTAACATTAACATGGGCGGTATGGTGGGCGGCATGACTGAGCGCCTTTAAAAAAAAGAGGGCAGTTTATCTAACGTCTATCTTTCTTTACTTTAGTCACATTGGTTGATGCATTTTCAACCTATATTTGTCGTTGGGGGCATTTTTTTGTTGTTGTTGTTGTTGTTAATTAAATGGAGCAAGAATTTTCCTGTCACTGAAAAGCGGATGTTATTACATGTTATCAGTTAGTCATTTACAGTCTTAAAGCTTGGTGTTTTTCAAGACAGTGCTTGCTACTTTTTTAAGCAGCAGACTTATGGATATAGATGGACTGCCAGTTCACATAATAGGTTTAAAAATTATCTTCAAAACAAATATTGAACCAATGTGTAATTTAAAAAATATGAGCAGATGAACATAATGGCTCTCTCCTGCCCTTAGACAAGACCTTTAACCCTGAAATTGAAAACTATTGTGAGTTGCTCTAGGTAGACGCATGAGCTAAAAAAAAAAGTGAGACAGGTCTGTGAACAGCAGGAATCATACATACGTGTGTGCATAGTCTGAAACCATGTGAACCGTAGCCAAATCTGTAAGGAACTGGACAGAAAGTAATGAATTTGCCCCACTCCCCAATCAAGCAACAGCATCCATCATTTCCACAGGCAAGCTGTTCAGCTGCTTGCTTTTTACATGGACTTGAGGTGAACTGAGGATCTCTGCTGCTGGAAATGGGGGAACGGGGAGGCAGTGGGCATGGCAAGTCTCTTTCTCTCTCTCTAACACACGCATACACACACACACACACACACACACACACATACACACACGCACTGATGCATACACACACACACACAGACGAATCTAATGCATACAATCATCCAGGTGGTGGAACAAAACAGCTCATTTTTCATTCTGAATTCTGAGGAGTTTTTCCCCGTGGGGATTCTACAGCAGACCTGCCTTCCCTACGCAAAGCAAGTGAGTCACACAGCTTCCTAATCCTAATTCAAAGGAACTGCTTTACACAGAGATATAGAAAAAAAAACATACTAACAAACTTGCATGCATCCAGAGTCATCCACCACAAAGATACATGGGAAAAGATTCAGGCACCGAAGTACTTCATTCCCTCATCTGCTAAACCCGTAGCAAACATGACTGTTAGGACACTTTTCCAATTACTCATAATATTTCACTAACTCTATATCCAGGTTTGGTGTTTGTAACTGTAGAGTGTGTTTATATGTTTATGTAAGAGTGTAGCCATGTCTTGCCTCTCCTGGCGGGTCTGCTCAGCTGTAGTCTCCATAGCACATTCCAGAGAACTCTGGAGGGACTGTAGCTGACTGGTGGTCTCCTTCAGCAAGAAACGCGTCACAAATTGCTCCAGGTGTGTGGCCTCCTGATATTCCTGCAGAAGAAAAGGGGGAAGGAAAAGTGTTCTAAAAGTATCAGATAATGCTTGCTTCCTCTACGGCTCTGCGTGTTACCATTGCTAATGAGCCCAAGGCTAAACTGTGCAGGGTTTGATCAAATCTCTTATTAGCCTGGCTATGACTGCTGTCAGACTCATTGTGCATCAATGATCTCTGAGGCAGCATGGGCTCATAATTATTTCCTCTCAAGCTGGTGATAAAAACAGATCGGTCGTATTTGTTTTGTAATTTACTGCTTTTGGAAAATAAAGGAGACATTAGTGCAGTGAAATTAGCATGCACGAAGATAAAATCATTCCCAGTGAAGTCTGTTTTGGAATATCAATAATGTTTTGCTTTTGGATACAAAATTCCATAAATATAAATGAATAGGAACTCTCAAAACATCATGAATATTTCAAACCTATGATGCGATATTAAGGATTTATTGTCTAAGTTTACAATTACTATCAGTGTGATGCATTTCAAATATTTAGCACAGTGTTAGGCTACCTTGCAAAGGGGGGCCATAATTCATGTCATGGTAACATTAGTCAGAATAGAGAAACTATGAAAATTTAATGCCTTTTCTTTGGAATATCATGTGTTGTACTCAGACTGTTAACCAGCCAGTTCTTTTGGATCAAGAGGCACCCAAAAGGTTTTACAACAATTAGATCTTAGAACAGTGTAAGTGCATAATCGGTCTTCTGACTGCAGAGCAGATGTGGTATAGAATGGTGGAAGTCAAGCGCCAGGACCTTTATTAATCTAAACATAATATCCATATCGACCAACAGTGAACTCCAAGCAGTTTCGGCATAATTTCTGTTGAATTTTTGTATAGCCTAAGGGGTGCCGTTGTTGTTTGGAGGCTGTGTGTTGGTGTTTGAATTTTGACAGCTGTGAGATGGTTAGTAGCCATTAGAGCACAGCAGTGGCTCGTAGAATAATGTTTTGAGGAGCTGTGGGAATGCAATATTCTCTCCACTTGATTCTCTCTCTAACAAGTGCCAGCGTTAGAACACAGAGTCTTCATAATCTCCCACTCACATCACAAGACTTATTTAGAATGTCAGACAAGCAGAAGTGGAGCAGGTGCTAACCTGATTTTTTATCAGATGCTCAAGATGTTTACACAGACATACAGAATTGATTTTTTTTTTCTTATTTGCCTCCCTGTTTCATCTGAATGCATTTTAATCCAACACTCATAAAGTGAGACTCTAGCCCACGCATTTACAGAGCGGAGATCAGAGCTGGATGAGTAGGATTGTAGATGCCAAAGACAGAAAGGTGACCTTTACAGGCTGAGCTGTGAGTCACGCCAGTCCAGGCTGGCGGGACCTGTGGCCATTTTAACAAGTGCCCCACGTCACATCACTTCCCCTCCAACTGCTATTCCCCCTCCCTCACAGCCCCCCCACCCCCCAACAGGGTTAGCTTAACGCTGCCATTTTCTACACACCGGGCTCCCGCCCAACCATATAGCCATTCTAAAGGGATATCCATATACATAATTTCACCTAAAGTTCAAAGCTTGTGGATCAGGCCTTTGGGCAAAATCCCTTTTCATTCATCAGAAATCTAGAAGTGTTTCAACTGAACTGAAGAGCAGAAGGGAATGGCCTAGGTGTTTGAGAGGCCATGTTATAAGTTTCAATGTGAATATGCCATAACGTAAATAAACCTGATATTTGAAACTTTAACCAAATATCTTGAGCATGATGACAGACTTTTAAAGTGCTGATAAACAAAGACACTGATCTGCTCAGTTGTGAATAATCAGAGATAAGGCCTCTGGTCATTTTACCATAGACACAGTATGTGAATAAATTAAATACGTAATATATATTCATATGAATACAGAAAATACGAAAAATGGTGCACTAACAAATTAGTCGCAATATGTAATAACAACTGAGAGCAAGCAAAAATTGTACTAAGGAACACAACAATTTCCAGCATTGGTCACCAGTTACTAATGCGTAAGACAAACAGGAAAGGAATGTGTTTTTCTTTTACTTCAAACAGCTTTCTTCTCCATCGCAGTAAGCTAAGGGCGCGGTAAGTCACACACATACAGACAGATTCCTTCTCTACATTCTTGAAAGTGAGACAGCCAAACCCAGAAAAAGTATGTATGTAAATGTATGTATAAGAAAGAGATAGCAATGTAAAATGAACATTACAACAATGGCTTTCTCACTCTCACCACCCAGTCTATTCCTAATTAAACATAAGAGAATTGAGGGTCGGTGATCACTCATAATAAACTTCATATTAAGATGAACATGAGTGGCACTGCTTTTTGCCTCGAGGGAATCATCTTTAGAAAGACATTAATTCTGTTTTTTTTTCTTTTGAGGAATACTGCTATCAGTCTATAATCTCAGCATTTAGGATGTAATTGGGTTGTGAGTATTGCTGTCACTTGTTCTCAACCTGTTATTATTTATTCATTCATTTATTTATTTTGTTTGTTTGTGTGCAGCTTGCTTTTATTTTTGGTGATGTCTGAATATCTCTCTCCATTTGTGCTTGCTAACCAGCTATTTGAATTTACCCCTGCTAAAGGCTCAGTAGTGAAAGATGTATGACACAATATTGGAGGTGCCTGAGTTTCAGTGATTGATGGAAACAGACTGTGGAAATAGAGACTGGAGTTAATCAAAGTGTTGCCTCTCAGTGGGTCAATACATGTTGCATGCAATCTAAAAACAAATGCTGTGTATTGAAATATTAAATCTCTCTCTCTCTCCCTCTCTTTCTCTCTCTTTCCCTCTCTTTCTCTCTCTCTCCACTGTTTAGAGAGACATCTCAAGTGTTTTTTTTTCCTGTCCTTCTCCATGTACTTTGAGAAATTCTGTATGAATGTGGAATACTCTAGAATATGACAGATTACACTGTTTGTTCCCCTTTTGCACTCAAAAGGTGTGTGACCCTACTCTCCAGAGAAAGCCGAAGAAGGTCCCTCATTAAAAAAATCAACCAAGCTGTAAAAGATTCTATCCACCCATTAACTAAAAAGGCATACCAAATAGATATAGCCTTTGATTTCACATGCATTCAACTAATTAAAATGTTTTAATGTAATGACTCGCTGTTGCAGTCCATGCCTCAGATCATGGGACTTTGTGAAATGCAGACATACATTAGATCAGCAACTCAGCAGGGGTAAGTGTCAACATGGCTGTAATTCATTATCAGCACAAGGCAGCAGCCGGGCCTGAGTTAAATGTCTTTGAGGTAATTGAAGCATGAAGTACATACCGATGTTTTTCTGCAAGGGTCATCCTGGCCTTTCATGCTAACCAGGCTGATCAGCCTTGATTCAGACAGATAATTACTGTTGCTCAGATCAAATAACAGCTACTGAGGACACACACAGAAACACACACACTAGAGATTCACAGGAAATAAGTCAAATCTATCACATCGCTGTCTAATACCACTGGGAGGTGAGTGTATTAGGACTCCGTCAAAAGGACTCTGTGAATAATGAATTCTTTAGTGGAAATGAGAAGTGTAACGGTGAACCACAAGATAAGTTCACTGAATTAAAAAAAAAACCAAAAAACAGAAACTGTTTGATTTAGCTTAAATTGTGTCAAGGTTTCTATAACACTTACAAATCAGGCACTGTTAACATTCACAACATAGAATTTCATGTCCAACCATGTGACTTTAACATTATATATATATATATATATATATATATATATATATACACACACACACACACACACACACACACACACACACACACACACACACACACATATACATATATACATATACATATACATATACACACACACACACATATATATATACACACACACACACACACACACACATATATATTATATACATACATACATATATATATATATATATATATATATATATACACATGATATACTCCACTGTGTGAATGCAGCAGGTCATTTTTGCTGACATAATCCAATCAGGCACCTGACATAACTATGGTCTGCCCTTCATTGCCAATTCAAACCCATGCTTTTACTCAAAGAACTTCACAAAACGATGAGATGCTAATCAGGAAAACACATGGTTAACACTCATTATAACTGCTACAGCAATGGTAAGGTTTACTAATAACAATTCTAATCAAAATGCAACGACACAATGAGGTAGCATACAATATCCCCATCAATATTGTAAGATCAAAACGGACAATCCATGAGATGTAAATATACTCAACGTAACTGCTGAAGAGGAGTTTGCAATTTGACAGCTTGATGTTTGGAGTAATGGCAAGACACTTTGCATGTGTAAGAATGGTATTTTCTGAGAGTGACAGAGGCAGACAGGGAGTCATTAAAATTCACCCTGACGTGTCTTGAGATCTCCCACAGTCTCGTGTGAAAGGAGCTCTAATATGACTTTCAGAGAATTACACATCTAACGCTCACATTGGGGCTCTGGGGTCAAGCAGAGAGAGATTAGGTGACCCAACAGGCAGTCTTCTGAGACAAGACACGGAATATCAATTTCAGTTTTTATCTCCTTAATTTCTGTTCTGTTCCATTACTCACAACGTAAACTCATAAAAATAAACCTGCATGCATTTACTCCTAGATAGTGCCATATCTGTCTATGATCAACGACAGACCATAGAGATTTGTTTCTGAGAAACGTTTTTTTAGCAATAAAGCTTGAATCTTTATGATGGCACTGAATACTGAATCCATTCAGGAACACAATGTTTCTACGACCAAACACTGACACATTGTATTACACTCACCTTTTTGGTTTTGTCCATGGCCTTCAGGATGGAGATGTTCAGGTCCTCCAAGGCAGCAAGGACATTTTCATACTCTCCGAGATGCTGAGAGAAGTATTCTGGGAAAAACCAAGAGGCACCATTGTAGTCTGACCATGGTTGCAGGATGGATGTACTTCATGACACTGACATTACATTACATGGTCAATGAATGAACCTTACATAAAGAATAACAGGAAAGGTATTTTACATTTTTCACATTCTTAGCTATCTGTATTTTTTCCCTTCAGAAACATTCACTCTGAGCACTGACCTATGATGCAATTAGGACAAGATAGATTTACAAAGCCATTATCGGTGGTGCATGACTCTTTTTGATGAATTCCAAAATACATGGTCTTTAAATGTCACATGGATTGCAAAAAATGAAAAACCGATGCTTTGAAGTTAGAGTTTTAAATCTGTTCTCATTTAATCACCCTGCTAATGTCATGAATCAATGTATTTACTGTATTTTAAAATATAAACAAGAACAAAACAAAGCAAACAAACAAAAAAAACAAAACATTAGTAAGTATTGTTACATCAGAAATAACATAACAGAACAATCACACAACAAATTCATTAGACAGAGGCATTATTATGAGGCCATGCATGAAAAAGCATGAATTTCCCCTTCGTTAGCACTCAGTATAAGCATAGTTTGCTAGAACATGCAAACTTTTAAATATAAAATCAAACAAGAAAAGTCTGTCCTTACCACACAACTCATCAGTGTCTACATTGCTGAGAGAGAAACAGAACAAATGGAAATATTAAATTAAACAGAACTCAACGAATAGAAGTTAGCCAGCTGTACATGTTCAGTCTTTTATGATGACCAGAGTAAAGGCCAGAGACCGATACATTGCTCCATACGGTAATTGTATATTGTGCTACACAAGGAGATATATAGTAAATACCTTCATCTCGGATCTAAGAGAGAGTGATCCTGGCCTAAAAGCATTTAAATGCATTACCAGAAAAGAAAATGGATATTAAGTAGTTGAATTAGTGAGAAACAGAGCTTTTGTACATGAAGACCATTATTCATTTTACGCTTGCTGGATGTGTTCCAGCACAAACATACATACTCTCCTCACTGTCTTCTCACTGCACTGATCTTGTCCCTGCCTGATAGACTCTTTATTCTTGAGGAGGACAAAGTAAAGCCTCCTAAATCCTTGTTTCAACATTGCAAGATGGGAGCTTTGTGGTATTTAACTGGCGTCTGGAGGTGGCAGGCTCCTCGAGGACGCTACATAGCACAAAGTCTTCAGTGAGGTGAGCAGTGAACACAATGTACCAACAGGAGGTTTTGCGTCACGGGCCAGTCTGTTAACTGGCCTGGCGAGATCTAGTAGCAGGAGGTCGAGCCATGGATAAACAGACTGGTAGAGCACACAAAAAGGCCATCTGAAACCACCTGCAGCACAGTCAATAAGCTTTATATCTCAAACTCTGACAGCCGGAATCACAAAGTAAAGAGAATTTAAAAAGATACAAAGATGACCAGCTGATCAACACAAATTCCTTTTGCCAAAAATATACATTAAGTTACAACAACAATAAAAAATGTCATGTTTTTGTAAAAGTTGAGATTATGGGTTAGAGGAACTGGAGGTTTCATCAAGTCTGGAGATGACAGTTCCTCAAATCTTCATCACCCGGCCCTTGACGCCATCTGTCATACCTCCACTCTGTTAAACTATGATGACCAGTGACCCAGCTCTTTATGTAATGGTTGACTCACTCTATTAAGAGCTAGGACAAGTTAGGACTCCATTCAGGTCCTGGAATTGTGCTTCAACAATCTCCCCTTTCAGCAGAGGATTTTCAGTGTAATCCAAAAGAAAAATCCTTCTGCTTGATCTTTTATTGTAATTTGTGTATTAATATCAAATTAATCTGTTTTTAAGGATTAAATTCATGGTCCTGGATTTAAGTTATTATAATATTGACAAAGAACATTCATACTTTTTCATAAATGTTTCAGTTGTTGGTGAAATTAGAGTGTTTCCATCTTTAATGTTGGTGATGTGATAAATCACAAAGACAGAGCGTTTAGGAAACCTTTGATCAGCTTAGACTACATGGTGTTATATTTTTTATTTCACACCACCATGTCCAAAGACTGCAGAGGGTACAATAATTATTCAGTTAATAACCTTAAGTACTGTTTCAAAGGCAGCAGTAGAGCAAGGGCACCCAAAAGTAATGTGAAAACTGAAATGCAATCTAAAGGGCAGAGGATGGAAAATAGATATGCTCTGTGCACTTAAATGTGGTCAACAAACTGAAATGCAGATTTATAAATCTGAGAGTATTACTGTGTTCTACAGGTTCAGTTACCCACAATTTTCCTTATCTGAAAATGTAATAGTGTCAGAGCAAGATCAACAAAACAGGGTGGATAAAATCATAAAATGGGAAGCATGTTCATATCAGCCCCATACTACAAAAGACCCTGGCATCAGCTTTGGGAATTGCTGCTATGGAAACCAAGATGACTGAAGTGTCTCAGTCACATTGCAAGGAGAGGTGTAAATTAAATCCATATACCATATGTGTTTCAGAATAAGGTTTCATAAAGATATGGTTAGGTTTTGATTTAGAGATGTGGTTGTAAAAACAAATGGAGACAGATTATCAGATAATGTTGAAGGCATTCATGGCGAATTTTGAAAGGTGATTAAATTCTTCACCAATATTTCCATTTCATCACTTTATAAAATCACACCCACCATGATTTCTCTAATATAAAACATACCTTAGTCTTTGAATAAATTAAATAGAGAACAAGGGTCCAAGAATGATAGACACAGTACAGTTCATGTATTTGTGAGTATCTCTGTCCTCCCCAAAGGCTGGTTCTTCACTCTTTACTTAAACAAGATTCTGCACATGCTATAGCTTTGACAGACCTGTCAAAGTTCTGCACAAGATGAAAATACCACGTCTTTTTTTTCTTTGAGAGATCATGAATATGAGGCCTTCAAGTATAAAAATATCAACTTTGACTTTTCCCTATCCTTCCCACACATACACACACACACAGAGAACAACGACGATGTGACCTTGTCTACCCAGTCTAATAGGAATCAGTTTGACATGAGTCCCTGATGTCTGGGGGAGAAAAAAAATGTGCCCTCTGAGTGCATTACTCACCAACAAACCCTTGTTGTCATGACACTGTGCGCAGGAGTGCTGTGTGAGCTATAGCTAAAAGCACGCAAGCTTCAATGCTTTAAACTAACAAAAACACAGCTTATGGTGCAGAAAAATGAATATCACGCCTTTGGCTCTGGCTACAGAGATCAAAAAGCAAGAGCAAAGTAAGATATTGCCCTTTAATTGACCTTGAAGGGGGATGAAAGAGTTTTAGGCAGAGAGTGGTCATAAACTACACTATTGAGTTGACTATGTAACAGACGATGAAATAATTGACACCGTGAACTATGAACCTGGTGAGAAGATCGTGAACAACACATGTTTGCTTATCAATCTGAGATTACATAAACGGGTAGATACGGAAAACATAAGTAAACACAGATTAGTCTGTGGTCAACACTTACTCTGTTTTGTGAGTGTCAATGGTATGGAAGAGCTCTTTCAATTCATCCCCTGACAGAACTCCATCAGAAAAGTAAGCTTTGAATTCTTCAAAGGACAGCTTTCCATCATCTGTGAAGAAGACAGCAGAGTCCCCTTAACAGTCACAGTGGCCACCATATTCTAATAATTATGCATTATAATGAAGCAGAAACAAAAAGGGGGGGGGGGATGAAAGGGCTGTTGGAGTTGAAGACAAAGGCAGTGTGGCTTTTCTAGGGCATGTTTGATGTCAGTTGGCTAAGAGGATGTATGAAGATGACACATGGCTGTCCGTGCGCCAGGGCTAGGCGGTAAGGTTGAACTCCGCCTGGTGCCCAAACTGTGCCCTCAGGATCATCAACAAGCTGTGACATAATAAAGAAGGAACTGACTAATCCTGGACTTCATCTAAAATAGAATGTCACTCCATATGGTACAAGGCAATGTTTGGAGAGTCACGGAAGTGCTCGTCTTGGTTTTCACCCTGGAGTAACGTACCTGTATTCAATTTATCTAGGACTTTATGAATACCAGTAGCTACCAAAGGTTCTGCGACCATGCTCCTGGCTGAAAGTAATATGCAGTCATAAAACTCATCTAAATCTAGTCAAAAATTTTCTGAAATAGCTGAAATAAGGAAGATTTATCCACTGCTCAGAAGAAACATGATCCATATTTAACTGTTAAACAGTTACATAAGTTACATAAATATTTCAGTAAATGAGTTATTTAGAAATTACTAAGTAATGAGTTACTTAGTCACTAGAAATAAGTATCAGGTAACAGAAGAAATATCTTTGTCAACCTTGGCCATCTTTCTCCAAAGAAAAAAAAAATAGATTTGTGATCCTGGTCTCCTGGAAAACTACATCATTGCAAGCCTAGACAGTAAGCCATAACCTGAAATAGAACAATCTGCATGTGTGATTCTATCCAACCAACAGAATTCACACTATAGTTGATGCCTCAGATATTTTCAGATTCATGCTGTTATTCCTTCTACAGTGAAATGTTAACTCTTCTAAGGTGTGAATCCAATAAGTGGTGTCTGAGGTCTCCTTTCCAGCTGAATAAGCAGAGTTTCATTGAAAAGCGTGATCAGCTGAAATGCAAATGTCAAATTCAAATGTTTTGTTTTTTTCTCTATGTTGCAATGACATGAGTGTCCTAATTAAACCGAGTTTTGTTTTAAAATATTCTATCCAATATGCTGTATAATAAAATGTGTTCTCAGTTGTATATAGTTCTCAACTGACTGCACACATTCTGCACAAGTTCTTTTTTCTCAAAATTAACAAGGACCACACAGGGAAAAACTCAGCTCTAATGATGGTGCATCCAAAAATGGTAGTTCTTTGAGTTAAAGCTGATTCACTGTCTAAGTAATTCAGTCATGGAGGATGTCAGTTTGTGATATTTCAATACACCATACCTGATTTTGACTTTCAGGAATTATTACAACAGCAGTTTTAAATCCCTATGCCATAGAGGGTGGGTGTAAATTCCATGGAGAATGATGAGACTGACTGAGAGAACCATATATTCCATATATTTCATTTGCCCAGGCATGATACACAAGCTTCCCACAAGTCAAATATTCATAATGGTGGTAGATCAGAAAAGGAGAACGACAGAATGTTCAGCAAGAAAACAATGACATTTGTTAAGTGCTAACACCCCTAGCCTAAAAGCGCTAAAATATCGACTGTCATTAGCAGAGGTATGGACTGTGCAGTGTTTCCATGACAACAGTGCAATAGCACTGGTTTGAGTGCGACAATCACAGAATTTCATTGAGAAACTACACCTGGATTTGAAATAGAGACATAACATAGAGAAGAGTGTGCAGAAATGTATGGGCTTACTGAACAAACTCTGAGAAAAAAAAAAACAAAAAAACTCTTACCATTTTTGTCAGCTCTCCTCAAGATCTAATAAGAAAGAAAACAAAGGATAGCCGTCAGGATAAATTCATATCTGTACCCCAAAACTATATTGTGTTAATCAAAACGCCACCAGAGATACGAATTATTCATACATGTGCAGTGTGGCTCTGAAGAACAGAGAGGGCGAGACACAAATTGATGACGGTTGCATTGGCTTTGAGCCATGGGCTCTGAGCTACATCCTCAGTGGAGTGTAACAGGGGCTTTATTTCAAGAACATTCACACTCTAAAAAAAAAAACATATCTTGACAGGAATGCCAAGAGTGTGCTGAATTTAGATTCTGCTAAGAAGGTTGGAGACATAATGAATCTATTCTTCTGCTGAGTCTGTAAATGGGGCCAGCCCACTTAATTATCACCAAGTATACCTTTGTATTATTCCTCATTTGTGAAGTCCAAGAAAAAAAAATACAATTCACAATCCACACTCCACATCAAAAGAGGCACACATCCAGATTAGCTGACTGCAGACATATTTCTTGAAATAACACACTCTGAAATGCAAAAGTATATGTAAATTCCATAGAGAAATTTAATGGTGAGGGCAAGCATTAGTAAAACAAGCCCTTATCTTCAGAATATCAAAGGGAGTTTGCAGATCACTAACTAGCATTTGCATAGCATAGAACTAACAAATGGAGAGCAGAACCTGTTTGCAAATATGAGGGTAACATCCCAGTAATAAGGACACACACATCTAAAACACAAATAAACCCAAAAACTGTGCCGGGGAAGAAGCATCTCTTTTATGTTTCTGACTTCACATGACAGAAAACAAGGTGCAGGCCACCAGCTTAGAAATCACTGACTACAGTGCTAGATACATTTATTCTTGGAATAAAAAGAGAAACTACTGTGATATTTGTGATAGTATGAAAAAATCCTACGAAACAAGGTAATTAACATCAATAAATGGGATACTTCACAAAAATGACCAGTTTTAATCTGTTTCCTTAAGTGTGCTTTGCTGTCACATCAAAGATGTTAAAAAAGAAAGAAAGAAAGAAAGAAAGAAAGAAAGAAAGAAAGAAAGACATAGAACTTAAATAGAAATCAAAGATCAAGGCTGTCAGATTAATTCATTGTATGAAAAGACTTCAGAAGTTGGTCTACGTGTAATGCCAGTGGCAGGATTAACCAGGCTATGCTTATTATATTTTGATAATAGTGTTCAAAATAGAACGCACCTGTGTGCAAGTAATACGTAGTCTATAAATGGTAAGTGTACGGAGCAGTTACTACAAATATACTAGAGGCGAACGAAACATGCACTTTAAATCAGAACGTTGACATAAGAGACATTTCCTGGGTCCTCAGACATGTCTGGGTGCAAATATACATGATTCATTTATGTGAAAGATGATGACCACTGAGAAGTTATCGAAAACTGAAAATCGAAATTCTTGGAGCACTCACATCTGTGCAAAGCACAAAATCGTATTAGTGCAAATGGTGCAAAGCCACATCACTGGTAAAACTGAAATTTGTTTTTGTAATGCAAAGAAAAGCAAGAGACTCCCTATACTTACATCCAAAAATATTGACATTCCTTTCTTCAACTCCATCGGAGTGCTTGCTTCATCCGTGAGTGACTGAACCTCTTCAGAACAATCCATTTTAACACCAATAACGACGAACTATGCGGCTATATCACCTTGTTTCCTATGAATTCCGACAAAATCCTAATACTGACACGTCTCCCGTACGCGCTGCGTCTGAACTTAAAGCAGCAGATTGATGCGCATCTCATGCAACAGGCGCGTGAGAGGAATGCCCTGCGTTGTCGGAGAGGGTTTGTAGGGTCCCTTCAATACCGTGCGCATCGTGAGGACGATATTCTCGCTTCCTGCAATTCAGTTGCTCCTGTGCGATTGCTACCTATTTTGGGAGATCAAAAACACAGAAACCTCATTAGATAGAAACATGAGTACAAATATGACAGAGATGAGCCAAATGTCAAGTTTTAGATAAGACAAGATAAGTGTATTATCGTTCGTTCAAGAAAATGGAATGGGTCATGCCATAATAAATTATATAACAAACGAACATTTTTAAATAACGATATTCAAACGCAGTTTTCGAGAACCTTGTGTATGGTTCCAGCTATGTATGCAATTGAACTCACTTTAGTTATCTTTAAAGCCATTTAAACCGTTAAAAAGACAGTTTGTCATTGACATTAATATCATCCATTTGTAAATATTATAACTGTGATTCACTCGTCATAAGTAGTGAGGTTACAGTTGCTTGTGCAACACTATACCAGATGAAGGACGCAGCGAAATCAAATTTCACGTTGTACAACGCACCGCCAGATTATTACCGCAGGGCGTCTAATGTGACATTAATATAAGGAATGCTCGGCATAATTCTGTTTCCACAACCTTTGTTAATGTGGTAGGTTGATATGATATTGTTATTTCAGATCTTACTCGCTATCTCTTTGGTCTGTTAGAACCCAACTCAGCCTTGTATGGATTTTATGCAAACAGTTCAGCTCACTGAGTCGACTGATTGGGGCAATAAGAATTGGCCAAGAATGGACTAATTTGGACAATAGGAATTCATACAAATATTAGATTACAGTGCCCCCTTGTGGTCATACAATGATGTAAAAAATGCAAGCGTAAACGTTTATTTGCCACACCATTGCTCCTGTGTGCATGCTATTCCTCAAGAAGAAAAGTAAAATTGAAAAATATTCTTATGCTGCCCATTTCCTGATTCACATGTCTTAAGCCTCGGTCAAGTCCATGAAAATGTCTGACCACTTTGTTAAGTTTCCATAAGAAACTGCAAACTGCGAACATTTGAAAATCAAAATTATTTAAATCTTAAAATGGAGGAAAATGGTCTCACGACTGAAATTTAACTTTGTCTTGACTCGATAAAGTCTTTGTTATCATCCCCGACACACCGTGTAGACTACAGAACAGCTGGAGTAATTCCCAACTGCCAAAAGAACGCAGCTGAACATCGTGTTCGTTGCTAGTTCCTTGAGTTCTTGATGAACAGCACCTGAACTTTTTTTTCTGAACTCGAGGCAACTATTCTAAGATAGAGCTAGTGATGGTGGTGGAGCTTCAGCCGGCAAAGTCATTTACAATGACAGTGAAATTACTTAAAGAAATTCAAATAAGGCCTTGATTTGTCTAATTTGAATTTCAGTTCCTTAAGATGCCTTTCATAACATTATGTAGCACTTTTTCTGATTGTTAACTGGACAACCCTGTACATGATTATATAATCCGGTCTGGGACCAACAGCTCAGATATCACTGGTACCAGAGGACAGCTGTTTCAACGCAGCAATTGGAGCGATGTGCGCTTCTAATCTCGCGATGTACTCTGTCACGTGGGGTTGGATACGAAGAATTTTTGGTCACATGAATAGCTTGGAATTCTGGGAAACAAACAGTGGTATGAATAGCGATAGCAAGCGTACACATCATTTACTGTTGCGGGCAAGACCAGGGGAAGGACAAAAGTGATGGGACGTCAAGCTGTCTGACTAAACAGCATCTTTGTGTGAGCTGGCGCTTTCTTCGGATATGTTCATTTTGTATCAAACTGTGGGAACTATAAAAATGGATTAGCTGCAAGACTTTGGCCACGCACATAACTGTGGAGTACTGCAATGATGTGCGCTACTGAAAACTAGGGAGCTTGAAAAGTTGGAATTGTACATTGATTTTAGGACGTTTTTAAATGCAGAGGATGTGAGGGTTTGTGCTGAAACGTTGGATTATCTCAGGTAACAAAAAGAGACGTTCGTGTTAACCTGACATCTGCTTGAACTCGTTCGACGTTGTATTATGATGTCTGAGAGTATGGCATTTGTTTCAGGGAGACAGATTGAGGCTAAGGAATATAAATCCTTGAAGTGGTATGATCCTAAATTGGTTTTACCGAGATAAATGATACGGATATGTTGGACAGTGATCTCAAATTAAAACGAAAAGGCGTGGTGGTGTGCTAGCCTGCTTTGCGACGAGCCGATTCGACCTGTCATAATCTCGGAGAGTCTGTGGTGCTGTGCATTGATTTCTTTTTTTTTTTCTTTTTGTGGTCGTCGTTTTGATATGAGGTTTGTCTTCAATTAACCAGACCTAACCACTTCAAGTCCCCCAAGTCACGGCCAGAGAGATTCAACATCAGGTCGGATGCGACGTCTAATCTGAACTGTTTAATCGGCGGCGGTACCCATTTGAGAGGGCAAACATGTGGAGCTCTGGGTCAGCAACCTTGGCGATCGTCGCGAAAACCTTAAAACATGCAGCAGGAAAGGGGCAGATTCAGCTGAACCGTTGGTTACAGCGAACCCCAGACTCAATGGACTGCGACAAAATAGACATTTTAATATGTAATGCCTTTGATGAGAGAGGCACCGTCGGGAAATCAGAGTCAGACCTCGAAAGCATCAACGACACTGGGGTGTCCTTCATCGGGGACTTCAGGCATCCGTGTTGCATTACCACCTGTTGCTTTAAAAGCGCCCTCTTGGCATGCATATTGACTGCTGTCTGCTTCTCATCTTTGGCTCTTGTGCGCCAATATTTGAAGGACCTTCTGCTTTGGGTTGAAAGTTTGGACAGTTTTGTCGGCGCCATGCTTTTCATAGTCGGTTTAATAACAGTGTCTTTTCCCTGCGGTTGGGGTTACATTGTTTTAAACGTGGCAGCAGGTTACCTGTATGGCTTTGTATTGGGAATGGGCCTAGTGATGGTTGGAGTTTTAATTGGGACTTTCATCGCTCATGTGGTTTGTAAGCGGTTACTGACAGACTGGGTTTTGAGCAAGATTGGAAGCAGTGAACAACTTAGCGCTGTCATACGAGTTGTGGAGGGTGGAAGTGGACTTAAAGTTGTGGCCTTAGCAAGACTCACACCGATACCTTTTGGTCTCCAAAATGCTGTGTTTTCGGTGAGTATTACTGACACACCCATGAAAATACTTTGACAAAGTGTTTCTGTGGTGACTACAAGAGGTATTTTTGCAATGTATTTATACGAGTTAGTTTGAACCTTGATTTTTGGGGTGATATCCAAGAGGACTGACCAAGCTCATTTGGAAGAAAGTCATTTTTAATGTATCTTCGGCTTAGTCTTAATTTATATGACTGAAATCAGATGCTCTCTCCACGTAAAGTTTTTGTGATTGGCTGTACCAAAAGCATACCATACATGTGTTGGAACTTGTTAATGAGCAGCTCTGTTCAAATGTTCAGTTTCACAGAAATTTGCCTCTCAGAAAGCACTGCTCGACACCTTTAAACTTCCAGGTTGTTAATTTGAAATCTTGCATAATATTTCTTCCCATACAAGTTAATCACGTTACCACGTCTCTTTAAACGAAGCTAAGATTTTTGATAAACCAGGATGACTAATCTGTATGATTTACACGCGTGGTCCAAGGTGCATTCACTTGTGTGCTTGCATATGTTTCATGACGGTATGATAATCCAGAAAATGTCAGCTGAGGCTGTTCGCTTGAGGGGGCAGCCATTTGATATTTCATTTCCAAGGACAATAAAACACACAGATCATCTCTGCCTCATAGCCTTTAAGCTTTAACTACTTAACCTCTTGACCATAGGTGTAAATAATTAATCTCCAGTGTTTACTTACCTACTTTATTTGCATTTTACACAAGTAGCCTATTTGTTGTAGAGCAGAGAGCAAACAAAATGATGATGTTTAACAGTACTGAATAAATAAAAGAGAAAAGTAGGTTAAAGGTATTACTTTGACAAACAGCCCACATATTTCATTGAATGAAATAAAAGTGCAAAGTTATACCATGAGAGCTAATAGCATGTGTTTGTAAGGAAGTCTCTGCCACATACCTTCAATGGCCTTTCTGATATTTTGAATTTTTTGAAGCACTCACCAGTTCACCTTGTGTTCATTTTTACTGTAGAATAAACATATGAAACTGTGACATAACACATTAGGCATACAAAACATAGTTTTGTTAATTATTTGTTAACACGAGGAAAATTCAATTCAGGGGTAAAAAAAACAGCTATGGAAGTATTGAAGTACTAACATTTTATTTTGTTTGTAGCTGTCATATACAGTTACGTAATAATTAACCAAGCCAGTTCTTTGCTAGCAAACCTTGAAACAGCATAATGACCTATCAAACATAATGAATCTGACTGTAAATTGACCTCACGACTCTAAAAATGGCAACCACAACTATGGCAGAATGTTCTTAATACAGACCATCTGCATATGTTTTTCTTTCATAGACTAACCATTTGTCACTTAGGATGCATCATTTTTATTAGTGGCACATGTAGTCAGTGAACAAAAAAAAAAGGCTTTGTTGTTTTTCAGCCAGCCACACACGCAAGATGACAGGCTGTGATACCACTGTTGAGTCAGACTCTGTGTGTGTCGAGTTTGACTACTTTTCTACAGCTCACACAATAATTTATGCGTGCAGCTTTGCAGGCATGGTTATCCTCCAGCGCTTTTAAGTTAGTACTGTTTAACTTGCTGTTTCCTTCTGAAGCAGATGTTTTATCTAGGTTGAATGATTTACGTTGCCTCCGTTTAACAGGATCTGTTTGTCAGCTAGGCTAACTTTGGACTTAAACTGTCCTGAGAGACTTAGATGCGAATCCCTTGTGCAAAGGTTAAAGTCGACTCGCCTCATCCACTCGTCACCTTTTTGACCCTTTGCTTAGTGCTAGTGAAAGCTAAGCTGTTTAACACTGCTATTACCAGCGTGATTAGATCTTTTTGACATTCGAGTCTAATAGCTTACGTTAAACTCTGGGGCTAGTTTTCGGGGGGATTTCTCTGAAGCTCTAATTGGACAGAATTTTCATGATTAGCTAATAGGATTTTTTTTGTCACTCAAGTCATGGCCGGAATATAATGTTCATAGCTTTCTGTCTACATGTTGCTTCCATACAACAAGAGCAATAATAATAAATTGCAGGTGCCCGATTGTTTAGAGTAAGATGTGCTTGGGTACCATAACAACCAATAAACAAAAATTTTTGTTTATCTTCCTACTTTGGGTGGATAAGGGTTACATACTAACATCTCTTTATTGGGGCCTGGCCAGTATTTGCGTGTTTTTTCTGTCTGAAAGCCTACAGGAAGTTTATTTAGTCTGCATTATTTCCCTGTTTCACACAACGCAAACGACGAAGGGATCCAAACGTATAGTGCACGGCAGCACTTAGCAGGTCATGTTAGAATTATGTTGTCTCTTCCCTCAGTAAGCACTTTCTCTAGAGGTGGCTACATTTCAATGTGCCCTGCATTTTCTGCTGAAGTAGAATGCAGTGCATTATATGGGTAACCTAACACGATGTAGACTGCACTGCAAGCAAAAAAAAAAAAAAAAAGAGAGAGAGAGAGAGAGGGGAAAGAAAAAATAGTTTCTTGGCATCAGTTGAGAATAAGGCACATAGTCAGGACTAGTGTGCATCATGTTACATTATACATGCATACCAATCCGCAAAGCTCCTTTCAGAACTGCTAAATTACAGAAACAGGTCATGTTTTCATATTAGCGCCTAAGGGTTACTGTTTAGAAACAACAGTTAAGCACTGTGGGAGTCAAAATATTCTTTTTGTGTATGCGTGTGTGTGTGTGTGTGTGTGTATTAAAAATAATTTCCTCAAGATCTTTTGATCAGTGCAATGCTCATCTGTTTTGTGGTATTGTACATATAAGGTGTAAAACAGGCTGTGACCAAAGGCTTGGACGGTCTGATAGGAAAAGGTCAGCATCCTTTAAAACTTACAGAAAATCCCAGTTAGACACAGATTTTTAAAAGGTTTGCCACTGGGTGTTTTTTTTTTTTTCCCTTTGCTGCTGATCTTAAATCAGTGAACCCAAGTCTGGAATAAATTTGGCACGGCTCTTGAGTGCTCTCGTGATCTCTCAACAGCAGACAGCTGCAAAGCTACCGTGCATCTGCCCCTGTGAACACAGACTGCTCAGACCAGCCTGTATTACAGTATAGGAAATCTGTGCAGGAGAGATTCCATCTGCGCCTTCAAGTCAACTTTAAACATTGCATCTGGAGTTACGACCCTGTAAAAGACCAAAAGTCAAACTTCAAAAGGCAAATCTGAGGAGATTTTTAAGAAGATGTACTACTTTATGACGTTTAAGATGCCTTCAAAAAGAGGGTTAATCCTTATGAAAACATAACTGAATGGATTCGCAATGGTACTGACTACCCTGTTCTCTGTTGTCCATTCAGATCACAGATGTATCTTTACCAAATTATCTAGTGGCTTCTTCAGTGGGGTTACTTCCCACGCAGCTACTCAACTCATACCTAGGGACCACACTACGCACGATGGAGGATGTCATTGCTGAACAGAGCATCAGTGGATACTTTGTATTCAGTCTACAGGTGAGCTTTTGTCTACACACAGTCACTGTTCTTTTGCTTGTGAACCCATGTTGAGATGCATTGAACTGTGTCCTGATTCTGAGAAATTTGAATTTTCTCCTCTAACATGCATTATTTGTGTCCTGCCCCACACTGGCGAGGATAGTATTGCCACAGTTCAATTAAACACGAGATACTAGAACCCCTATCCGATGTTCTGCAGTTAGTTTGGCTGGAATACGCATTACGCTGTTAGTGTGTAATTTCTAAATGTTTAATAAAGTTAGCTATAAGTGATTAGCTGGTGTCAGTGGGAGTGTTTGTATAGCTCACTATGTCAGAGCTAGCAAAATTGAAGAGCAATGCAACTAAATATCTATAATAGACACTTCTAAGTTCACAGTTTTTGAAAGTTGCTGTAATTTTGCAGTACAGTCCATCAGAGGTGTGGACTCCAGTCACCTGACTTGGACTCGAGTCAGAATTGAGTCACGATTTTGATGACTTCAGACTCGACTTTGACTTTAATACCAGTGACTCTAGACTTCACTCGGACTTTCCCTGTTTGACTTGTAATGACTTGACACATTTCATAGGTAAAAATATTAAATTTTATTCATTTTATCAAAAAAGTGTGCAGCTATTTACTGATATTCTTGCCCACACGGGACTTCAGAACACCGATGACGTTGCATGTGCAGCAGAGAGAGAGGCATTGGCGCGCAGATAAGAAAATGAGACATCGGATTTATTGCATTCGGTATCTAAGACTACGCTGTTGTAAACAGCAAACGGGTGGCAATGAGTAAAACATGCGGGATCAAAATTACATGATGGTGAAGCAATAACGTCCAACTTTGACACTTAAGGCTGCACAAAGACCGGTAAATTAAGTAGCCTATAATTATCTGTGTAGTAATCTTTGGTAAGCCATGGCTTAAACTAGCAAGATAAGAGCTAGTATGGGTCTACCTAGCTCTAGCTAGACTATCAACCCAAAAACAATGAGCTCTCGACACACTCAGTGTGGTAGCACAATCTTTTCTTAACAAATTGGTTGCAATATCTACCTTTAATCTAGTGCTCCCGCGGCATCATATTACGTCTACATTCTGCACAAACGTCTCACAGACTTTTGTCCAGTTTGATTTTTTTGTAAATCTAATGGTTCATCCTGAGCTAGCGGTATGCTTACCCTGAAATCCATACTGCAAAAGCAACTCACCCCACTCACTCACTCACTCACCCACACACACTTCACTCACTCATTCACTCACGCAGGCAAACTTGCAAGAGCATTAAATTAGTTCGAAGAGTGCACAATAACTTGTTTAGTACTTGAAACATAAGGTTCAGCACTTGGACTTTACTTTGGACTTGGTAATCCTTGACTTGGGACTTGCTCGGGACTTCTCTGTCTTGACTTGGTACTTGACTCGGGACTTCATCGTTAGGACTTGAGACTCACTTGTTGCTTGCCAAACAATGACTTAGTCCCACCTCTGCAGTCCACATAAATTTTTTTTTTTTCAATCATGCTGCGTCTTCAGAGGGCGAGTTGGCATTTATCCATCTCATGATTTCTCGCCTCTCTTCCCCTTCACAGATTTTCATCAGTATAGGTCTGATGTTTTACGTCGTGCATCGCGCACAAGTGGAACTGAATGCCGCTATCGCCGCCTGTCAGATGGAGTTGAAAACGTCGTACATGAACGGCAGCACGACCAACCACAGCAGCTCCACGTACTGCAGCAAAAGAGCATCTGCGGGAGGAGTGATCGTCAACGTGGTCTGACGTCTCGCGTCAACATCGCAGAGATGGGTTTCATCCCTTTTTTTCTGTCAGGTGGCAAAAAAAACCTGATTGGAATCGCGACGCGTAGACGTCGGGTCAGGACGGCTGACATCTGGCGGCTTGCCGTGAGCTCTAGCCGCGTCGCGCGGTCCCGCTGCGTACTTGGCGAAGGTGTCTGTCGTCGCTTCGGCCAAGGACTTTAAAGACCTGCGTACATGTTCGCCACAAATGACCATTAGTCAAGAATTTTCCCCCCTGTGCGTGGGAACACTGGGCCAGTATTAAAAATAATTGAACCAAGATACAATGTTTAAAGAGGTAGTTTTGCAGTACATTTTGGTTTTGAACGTATTTTTGATGGTACTAATTTAAATTAGATTTAAAAAGAGAAATAAATAAGAGTAAAGAGGCTTAAAGCTTGTGAGTTATGTACATGTAAAGAATGCTACAGTGTTGTAGGGTAGGAATTAATATGTCAGATAGATGCTTATATCTATAAGCGATTTAGCTGTTGATAGAAGTCAGCAGTCTTGTTAAAGACAATTGGATCTCATTCGTTCTCATGCATTTTGCCACAGCTTTGGTGTGGTTAAGTTACTTTTTCTTTCTTTCTATCTCTTTTTTTTTTTAACTGGGAGCGTCAAGTTAATTAAGGGCATTATCTGCATTTTTGTTTAGTGTTTCAACATTTTTGTTGTAATGTTGAGGGTGAGAGTAACAGCTGTTAGCCTATTCCATCTGACCAGAAACCTTGACTATGAAACACTTCAGCCCAGCAGGGATCATTTTTGCAGTTCTGCAGTTCTGAGGGGAACAGATGGAATGAGAGACAAACTTCTCAGCAGGATATTTCAGGGATACTGCCAAAAACCCCTGACTATACAAAATGGTTAATGTAAGGTACAGTCTATTCTTTAGCTGTGGTTGAAACTGCTTTTACTTTATCAAAAAATATATACTCGTGCTGACAGCAGAGTTTCACTTTGTTTTAGAAAATTTGCTTTATGAATACTGACACTAATCAAACTGAACTGTCATGAATAATTGTGCCCTGAATTGACTGATGAAAGATTTAAGTTTTACAGTAATCAAGTCCCCCTGTTTTTGGAAAATAATGTGAACTCAGTTTTCTACATTTTTTTTTTCTACCGGCTCATAGCTCCTGAATTACTCTGCTCTGAGATCAGTATATTGAATTTTTTTCATGAGTCTGTCCTCAGCACCTGTATTCCATTCCCACGTATGCACAATCTGGGAACACACCTCAAATGAGAAAATAGCCATGAATTAATGACAGAATAAAGAACCCTACCAACCCAAGTCAAATATTCCATTGTTTGAACTGTCACGGAATCGCGGCATACTTAGCATTTTCCCCTTTAGAGATTAGGATAATTGCATACTGAACTCTCTTGAGCTTTGCGTGTCGTATTTGGGTTTCTACGTGTTTAAATTAGCCCAGGGTTCTCTGTTAACAAGCTGAACAGCACAGACACTTCATAGGTTATACCCCAGGGGTCTCTTGGGTTGATTGGACGTTGGAACGTCAGCTCCCTCGGTGCAGAAGTCTGAATTTAACCGAGTCTTTGTGCCAGAGTGCCCCAGAGTGCCTAGAAGTTCTCTCTCTCTCTCTCTTTTTTTTTTTTTTTTTTCCTCCGTGTTCATCCTGATTAACATGGATTTAACAGTCAAGCTTGTCAAAAGTGTTGTGATGCTTTTATTTTCTGTTTCTTTATTTTATTTCATTTTATTTTGGTTTTATAAATGTAACACATTTTTCTTAAAATATTGTGAAATGTTAGTTTTAAATTATAGTCATTATTCTAATAACATTCTCAGTGGTTATTTTTGGTTTTGCACATTAGTTTTAAGTGTACTTTGTACGAATACGTTTGAATTTCCATGCTGTATGGGTTTTCACCTTGACATTGATAATTCATAAAGGTCAGCCATTTGGAAAACTGACAATCATTGGCTCTCTGAATACTATAGAAGTTAATATTTTTGTGTAAATGTTTTCATGTTGTTATATGTATTTGATGTCCTTATTTTACAGTTCTGCTGCTACTTAGACTTTAGAGTCTGAGTGAAATGCTTACAAGGGCTCAATGATAATATTGCAACTTGACATTACACACTTTTTGGTTACTCTTTTGGATTTGTTGACGTTTACATACCTGGGAAGGAGGAAAAAAAAAAAAAAACCACTTCTCAGGGCGGAGAAGTGTTCATCCTTTTGGTTTGCGAAGCTGAGCAGAGACATGATGCACAAATGGACACATTCCTTGCTGATGGTTCTGTCGTCCAAAAAAAAAAAGAGAGAAAAATCTGATGAAATATACCGATAACGGAAACAGAACCCTTTTCTTTCTTTCTTTCTTTCTTTTTTTTTTAATTCAGAGAGTAAGTGGGTCTTTTTGTGAATTTAGCAATAATTGAAAGCCGATGGAGCTGAAATGTCATCCGAATTACACATACAAATCTAACATTCCTGGGCCTGTGTTACGATGTCAGCCTGCCTTGTACCTTTTTTTGCTGCCTATGACATGACTGGACACTTGTTGCCTACGGTATGTTAGAACATCACATTCACATGGACAGAAAACTCAGACAGATGTTCAAGACATAAGGCCTGTCATGTCTGATGCAAAAAAAAAAGTCATTAATGGACCTTAATTTCTCATGTTGTTGCTTCTTAAATCTTATGGAAGATGATAAGAATATGAGTAAGTAGGACCATGTGTAGAATCTGCATAAGTGTTCTGGCTTTTAATTTATTGGCTCAATTTAATGAAAAGCATAGTTATGCAACAATGGAACTCTATGAAATCCACTGGGGGTCTTTCATAGCTCCTGACAAGTCTTGATCTTAGATTATAGGCTATGGGTACAGCACATTTCAATATGGTACAAATGTAATTTTGGATGAAGGCAATTCAGGTACTATTAATGATCCCCTCTACTCCCTTATGTATCAAGTGCATTACACATTTTGTAATACAGAGAATTTTACAGTGTGTAAAGAAATATTTATCACTGTATCATGCTTGTTCAGTGTTATTTATGAAATAAAAACAAAATCTTATATGTAGCCGTTCTCTGGTGTGATAGAATGAAAGCAAATCTAATGGTCCTGTACTTTTGATACAGTACCACATGATCAAATGCAACTCTTTCATGTTTCTATAAAGATCATCATGAAGGAAAACTTATTGTAGGCAAATCTTGTGTTACTAATGTATGTACATTTCTTACATAATTTACTGAATTATGTAACATAAGAAACCGGTTTCTCTCCTTTGGACAAGCCCTGCCTCCTTTATACACCGTGGGAGTCGTGACACTTGGCTTTCGTAAAAATGACTCTTATCAAGATGAAATAAAGGATGAAGTTTGGACTGGGAGATGCTTGGAATCATCCATATGTGCTGATTTGTTCTTGTCCTGTACTCCATGCTGACTTCCACGTCACACTTCTGTTATCAAGTCATTATGTGAGCACACCCTTTACAAGGCATAGATCCCAAATTCCTATGACGAAACCTCACGATTTCTATCCTTATTCATTAAGTGATAGTAATTAACATGAAAGTTGAAAAAAGAGAAGCAGATTCTACAATGCTACTATTCATCCCTGCCCAGGCACTGAAATAACATTTGCTCTTGGGCCGTTTGTCAAACCAATTTTATACCGCCGCACTGACGGATGGGGAGATGATAATGACGGACAGCAACAGCGTCCAGATTCGCTCGCTCTCCTTGCTGTTCCCTTTGACCACATTTCTGTGGAAGGTGGAAGGGGGTTGGGTGCCTGTTGAGTGTGGCAGATGAGGCTCAATTTGGGCTTCAGCTGTTTCTGAGCAACTCAACGCCCTTCTTCAAAGACATGAGAGCAGTCCGCGTAAGACGTCTGTCCTCAGGCAAACATTCCCAACACTACTCAACACAGAACACAGCAAAAGCAGAACACACCAACACATGATCACAAATGATAACCATCATATATACATATATATATAGAGAGAGAGGTATAGATATATAGATATATATATAGTGTGTGTGTGTGTGTGTGTGTAAGAGTAACTTGCCTTTAGGACACGCACTGCACAATTATATAAAGTAGAACTTGCCTTTAGGCCAGCCACACAGAACATTCAAAGAATGAAAGTCCTGATATAATAAGCCTCTACAGACACAGAGATCCACATTCAGAAACACAGCCAGAATGGAACAATCTGACCCCGTATAATATAGAATGTTTAAAAGATTTAACAGCCTTGACAACGAGAATTTTTTCTCAAGGTTGTGAGAGGGTCACGTGTTTTACATCATACAGCTGCTGGGTCCACCACAGTCTCATGGTATGTGGCATTATACCATCCACCTCTTCAGGATGAAGCACAGAGCCAAGATATCGGCGGTAATCCTTGCTATCGGGAAAGCGGCCCCTTGATGACCTCTCAGGCTATCACGGTTGTATTAACTCTGGAAGTCAGCCACGTTTATGTAACCCGCAATCAACAGCTGAACTGACAAGTGTTTTGGACTATATTCACAGATAGAAGGAAGAACTGCAAACATCTATGGATGTTATGAAAGGGTTGGTAAACCGTAGTCCGCAATGTGACAGGTGCACCGTCGTCACCGGTGGTTGTTCTGGCCTGGTTTACTCTGATCTTTGAATAAACAGAACAAGGAATGTAAGTAAGGTTATAGCACAACACCTTCTTGAGCTTATCAGTTTCAGATTAACATTACCAGGGCAGTATTTTAAGGAACAAAGTTTCTTATTTGACTGACTATCTTCATTAAACATGGTATCAGTCACAAGGCAGACTGCCAGTAGCCACAAATGCACTGACTCCAGTGCTCCATCCTCTGTTAAAGACTTGATTATAGTGCACTCAAGTGGTGGAGAACAGAGAAACCTAATATGTTGTCTAGATACAGATGGGGACAAATTTGTAGGTATACTTCCATGAAAAAAGAAGAGCCCACAATTTTCTCTAAAAATAACTTGAAACTGACAAAAGTAATTGGCATCCATCATTGTTTATTCCATACTTTGCTTTTGATTCAACAGAATATTTTAAATAATAAGACAAGTGAAATTGGCATGGACAAAAATGATGGGACCTCAAACCTAATATTTTGTTGCACAAGCTTTAGAGGCCATCACTGCAAACAAGCGATTTCTGTAGCTCTCAATGAGACTTCTGCACCTGTTAACAGGTCATTTGGGCCACTCTTCCTGAGCAAACTGCTCCAGCTGTCTCAGGTTTGAAGGGTGACTTCTCCAGACTGCATGTTTCAGCTCTTTCCATAGATGTTTGATAAGATTCAGGTCAGGGCTCATAGAGAGCCACTTCAGAATAGTCCAATGTTTTGTTCTTAGCCA
The DNA here is from genome assembly GCF_902362185.1 of Chanos chanos. Classification (NCBI taxonomy): domain Eukaryota; kingdom Metazoa; phylum Chordata; class Actinopteri; order Gonorynchiformes; family Chanidae; genus Chanos; species Chanos chanos. The sequence goes on along the minus strand of NC_044506.1, from coordinate 13,519,340 downwards.
TTTTTGGGTGCTTTTAGCTGCGTGTTTTGATTCATTAACCTGTTGGAGGACCCATGAACTGCGACAGAGACAGAGCTTTCTGACACCGGGCATTACGTTTCGCTCCAGAATGCCTTGATAGTCTTCCAATTTCATTGTGCACAGATTCAAGGCGCCCCGTGCTAGACGCAGCGAAGCAGCCTCAAAACATAACTGAGCCTCCTCCATGTTTCGCAGCAGGTATAATGTTTTTTTCTTTGAAAGCTTCATTTTTTCCTCTGTGAATATAGAGCTAATGTGACTTGCCAAAAAGCTCCAGTTTTGTCTCATTTGTCCTAAGGACATTCTCCCAGAAGCATTATGGCTTGTCAATATGCATTTTAGCAAATTCCAGTCTGGCGTTTTTACGTTTTTCTTTCAACAGTGGAAGCCCTCCTGGGTCTTCCTCCACTGAGCTCACTGTCGCTCAAAAAGTGATGGATGGTGCAATCAGACACTGATGTACTTTGACCTTGAAGTTCAGCTTGTATCTCTTCACAAGTTTTCCTTGGCTCTTTGTCTACCATTTGCACTATCCCTCTGTTCAATCTGGGGTCGATTTTTCCTCCTGCAGGCGCATCCAGGGAGGTCAGCTACAGTCCCATAGACTTAAACTTCTTAATAATAGTTGCAACTGTTTTCACAGGAACATCAAGCTGACTGGAGATGGTCTTATAGCCTTTACCTTTAACATGCTTGTCTATAATTTTCTTTCTGATCTCATACAACTCTCTCCTTTGTTTTCTCGGGTCCATGTTCAGCGTGGTGCACACGATGATACCAAACAGCAGAGTGACTACTCTTCTCCATTTAAATAGGCTGAATGGCTGATTACAAGATTGAAGAAATGTGTGATACTAATTAAAGAAAAACAGTTAGTTTGAAATATTGAAACTGATAACTGATCTCTTTTCACACTTTCTTTTCTTTACTCTATGACATACCCAAGGCATGCAGGCATATATGAGACAACTGCTTTTCATTTCATCGTTTTTCAGGAGGAATGAAGCATTGTTTCAATGAGCTGTAAGGGTACCAACAAATTTGTTCACATCTGTAAATGCAAGCAGAAAAATCAAGTATGTGACCAGTAATAACCACCACTTAAATTAAAAACAAATTTATTTCAGTTGATTTGGAAGTTTTGAGTAGTTTTATTTCACAACAACTTGAGATCATTAAAATTGATTTCAAGACATCAGCATGAATAACTCAAAAACTATACACAAAAAGTGATTCAGTAAAACCTGCTTTAACGGAATTTAGTTGGATACTGTATTCAAAGCTTCAACATTTAAGCCATGAGAAATTCACATTTTCGTACATCTCACTTCAGCTTTAGTTGACTTCTAGCAAATCGTTATTTACAGCGCGCAACACAAGTCAAAGTTATTCCCCCTCAGTTGTGAAAGTACAGTAGATACCCCAGTGATCACTTGTATAACGACCACAGTCCAATTTCTCCATACCCACCAGTACCATGTGGTCAGGAACCATTTTGGGCCCCTCCTTAGCCGGCCTCAGGTAGATCCGGTCAAAGCGACACCTGCTGACGTAAGGCAAATTTTTATTGCCGTTAGTTTTAGTGTCCCAGGTGAACCTGCAGTGCTCCTGTTTACCCAGCTGCTCCCACACGTCACATACTCCAGGAGGTAATCCTCCCACCTTTACGACCTGGACATAAATTAAAACAGTCTCACACCTTGTCACTTAGACACAGTAGTTCTGTATTAAACAGTATGTATATGGGGGGAAAAAAATCTGTTAACAGTTATTTAAAATACGTCATTTTTTTAAAAACTGATTTTACCTCAGAGTCTCTGAGATTGGTGTCTCCTCCAAATATGACAGTGACGTTGTCAGGTGCCTCTCTTATCTTTTGGAAGACTACCTTCAGTTGGTTCATTCGTTCTGCAGCCTGGTTCTTACAGCTCTCCAAGTGTGAGGTCATCAGATAAAGCTCCTGGCCTGATATACTCACCTTAGAGTGTATAGCAAAATTTAAAAGTCACTAATTAAAATTAAACATAAAATAAAAGACATCTATGAAAAAACATCTGGCATACACAGAATTATAAAAGAATCTTAATAGTTACTAAAATGATAAAAATGAGTTGAATAGAAGAGAGGGAGAGAAAGAAGGATTTCAATCAAGCTCAAAGACAAAAAAACATACCTGAGCAACTATGAGATTTCTCATCATTTGTGTTGTTGGGTAAGAAATGACTTGACTCTCCAGCAGTTTAACTCTTGATTTTTTCAACATTAGTCCGGTGAAATATCCATCTTCGCCCCCTTGAGAGAAAACAGAGAAAAAATGTTTAGTAAAGTTTTTCACTGAGATATGTTTTTATCATAAAATGTAACATGATGAATTATCTCTAACCCTCAATGAAAGTGTAGCTAACGGCTCGTTTCTTCAGATACTGAACATAAGGTGGGACGAGCTCCTGCAGTAACACCACGTCAGGTGTGTATCTGAGGAGGAGAGTGAAACGCACTGTAAGTGTCTGTAACAAAATCGCGTCATTCAAAATCATCTTAATGACGGTATCTTACAATGCCAGGTAAGAGCAAAGGCCCCGAGCCCGCTCTGCCAGGTTTAACGTGTCCAAACCATCCACGTTCCAGCTTAGCAGAGAGAGCTTTCCATTAGCCTTGCTGTCGGCCGGTGTCTGTGCACCTGTCTCGGCCGCTCTGTTCTTCGAAGTGGTATCACTGGAACACGCAGGTTCCTCGTTTGTCAAGTCTATACTGTGGGATAAAACTCTATGTGAAGATCTCACCTTTTTTTTTTTTTATTATTATCATTTAATAACTACAGAATCATGAACAGTATGTTAAGTCTCCATCATTTGTATCATCAGAGTGAAGGGTACTGATTCAATATTGCATTCATTTGCTGAAAATATTAAGCTTTTCATTACCTCAGACATGTATGGTAATTAAAGCAACGAGTCCATAGGAGGAACAAAAAGTGCTATTCAGAGCATATCATATTACAGACAATATATCTCGTGTGGACAAGAGCAGCTGCTCTTTAGGTAAAGTTAGGGCTGTTCAGAATAAATATTTCTATGCACAACATGTGAATAATAAACTTGTTTACCAATCAGATGTTTCTGGTTTAAACTTCTTATTTGTTTCTGAGTTGCCTGTGCCCTCAGGAGGATGCTGCTCTTTTCTCTTGTTCTGTACACTGTCACCTCTCTCTGTCGTGTCCTCTGCATCAAAAACAGACTCCATGTCTGCCTCGAAAAAAGCATTAAGAGCTCTCTGTGGAATTAGGGCCACAACTTGTAAGACATCTGCAGTTCAGTGTGAAATTCAGCCCTTTTATATTTGCACATAACTAGATCATAATCGCAGAACATCAGGTAAGCATACCTCAATTTCCCATTCATTTTCAGCAAGGTAGCACTGCGCTACTGCGCTGTCTGATCCAGTGATAGAAGCAAATTCATCACAAAGACGTAATCTGGTCTCCTCTAAACTCGCCAGTGATTCATCTGACGTTATAGAACTAGTCATGCTCAAAAGGCAGGGTCAGTTAAACCTCTAATTTACTCAACCCAAATGAGCAGTCAAAGGCAAATGCACACTTTAACCCAACCTCACTAGTTTAGAGCAGCACTCGTGTGCTTGCTGTCTGAAAGGTCCAAGAAGTGACGGTAAGAACGACGGATAGGTTAGATACAAAAATATATCTTAATATCTCAAATTACGCCTGACTGTTTTCATAACATTCAACTGCATTACAGCTACTGTGGTGAACGGGGTACATGTATCCAGCGGAACTATTTACCACTTTCGAGAGGGGAAACCGCCAAATAAACTCTGATGTACATTGCTTCCGGCTCAACGTTCTTATTAAAACGCCAAAATAAGAGTGCAAGTAAGCCAGTTTGTGCCGTAAAACAGAGAATGTATCGTTTAAGACTGAACAAGATGATTATATAATTGACCGTTGCATTGAGCTTTTGTAACTGACCAATAATTAATGGGTCTCTGATACTGCCACCTGTCTTGTGGAGCTCATACAGGATTTATGTACTCTCTTGATGCACAGAATGGGAACAACAACCGGGCTCCTTGGTTATTTCGATCACAAACATAATAGGACCCAAATTGGAGCCCAATATGACGACAGGCTGAGTAACAGAAAAGCATAATGAAATTTGAAAAACGTCTCAAATGCGCTCGAACATGAAATACTTTTATTTTGACTAAAAAAAGAGAAAATCACCCGGAAGTACCCTTGTTGTTGTACTCCTGTCTCAGTATTTGTGCAGTATTACCCCCCTCCCCCCCCTCCCCTCCATACACACAAACAGACATCTCAAAATCGAGGTTGACTTTGACGGTGTCCGTAACTACTTTACACTCCCGTGACACAATGGTTTCGTTGTCTCTTAATTCGTTGAAACAGGTTATGCGAGCAATGATTGATTCTAGTGGATTTGATCGAGTTTTAAGAAAGGTGGGTTCTTAAAAATATAAATACCGTAAAATACACTAATTGCAAATTTAAAAGGCCAGTATTTCACAGAATCTACTTCAAACCTTTTGATAATAGCTATTTGAAGCTATATGGTTTTGACATTACTACTGTAAGTCTCTGCGTATGTTGCTATGTCAGAAACTGAGTCTTTGCCCATAGGTAGAACTCGTCTCAGCCAGTCCGGGCAAAGTAGTTTGTCAGATGAAGGTAGAAGAAGAACACACAAACCGAGGTGGGACGCTCCATGGCGGACTAACTGCCACACTTGTGGACGTGATCTCTACTACTGCATTATTATATACCGAGAGAGGAGCGCCTGGTGTTAGCGTTGACATGAATATCACGTAAGTTTATATCTGTACAGTCAATGTCATCAGTAATGCGCATAGTTACCAACAGCCACATGCTAGTGAAGTCTGATAACCCTATGACAAACTAGGCTCTGATAGTCATGTCATTGCAGTCTTTGTCGTGATTTACAGGTACATGAGTGCAGCAAAACTTGGGGAGGATGTCTTGATTACAGCTCAAGTCCTGAAGCAAGGACGGACATTGGCCTTTGCCACAGTGGACCTCACGAACAAAACCACTGGAAAACTTATTGCACAAGGGAGACACACAAAGCACCTGGGTAGTTAATTTGGTGATAATCATGATTTTTTAGGTTTCAAGAATAAGATGCATCAAATCTGTCATGTATTTTTCTTGTACATACTGTTTAAGTGTGTGTGTGACCAATAAAGTACTTCTTCTTCACAAAATAAACACAATGAGACAGTTTCAAGGTTTGCACATATTTGGATATGTTCAGCAGATTTATTTCAAGAGAATTATTGCGAACATGACGGGAAAACCACAAAGAAAATGACCCACTATCACCTTTCATTTGAACTTAGTGTATTAGAAAGGGAGAGAGAGAACGTAATGATTTTGTCTTGTTCATCCAATAAAGCTGGCTGACAAACACCAAGTCCCAATCACTGCAATAATTAGTACTTTTTTCCTTTTTTTTTATTTTTATTTTTTTAACACAGGGTTCATCTATCAAAGCAACAAATTCTAATTATCCGTCAAATTTCTCCACAGCATCTTCCTCTGATCGGTACATAAGCTTGAACATTAGTCTCCCTCTGCAAACCCACCACCAAGGACAAATTGTTTCAGTAGCTTGAATGTATAGTGCATGAATTGCTTTCTTGGTTTAAAAAAAAAACAAACAAAAGAAAACTGATCATCTGAACTCCAACCTGAAAAGACCATCAGAATTCATTCAAAACATCGCTTTCTGTCCAGTCATGCATGAACTGCATGTTTCCACACCCCCATTCCCCTTAGGAAGCCATCCTCCAGAAATGACTAAAATACATGAAAAGTAAGAGTTGACGTCTCATAAGCAAGGAATGACAGTCAAAAGAAAAATGTCCAGCGTAACTAAGGCAGCTGAAAGAGAAATGACAAGCAATGCCTACACCAAATTAGTTTAGACAAGCATTGTTGACCTTTGTTAAGTAAGCTTTTTTTTTTTCAGGAGGAACACCCAAGCTCATTTGTCCTTTATCACTGTATGATTGTCATTACTCTTGAAATCCCTAGTTTCTTTATTTCCCCCGAAATCACAAGACAAGTTAACAATCCCTCAAGACAATGCCATATAACCAGTCCAAAACAAGAGGACCATCATGAAGAGACCTCCTTCATTGGTTCTCACTGAGGATGATAATGGCTTTTTTTCCCCCCAACGTAAAGAGTTCCTTCGGTGACTGGTGTTGTTGAAAGTGCTGCTCCAAAAAGAACAACCACTCAAAATCAATGTTCGTGCAGGTTCAAATAACAACTGAAAGAGTAGGGGAGTAGGGTAGCCGAGAGGGGGGGGGGGGGGGGGGGGGGGGGGGCAAAACAAAACAAACAAACAAAAAAAAAAAAAACGAAAAACAAAACAAAAACTGTTTAAGGCTGGATTAAGGGGAAAAAAGGGAAAGAATGGACTAAATTAACCTCAGAATGAAATGAGTGGTTAACAAAAAGGAGAGTTCCAAGCACAAGTTCAATTCTATTCAACAGAGGGATGTGTAGATTAGGTTAACTTGCTTCGGCTGTTTCGGTGGGGTGTCTTTCTTGTGTCTACTCTAGTCTGGCATGTATGGACGGAGGTGATCCTCAATATCTCCGACCCCCCAACAGGTCAGCTGGTCCTGAGGCAGGTAGAGACAGAGGCTGCACAACTTGAAAACTGTGGCCTTGGTTTTTGGAGTCTGCAGAAAATAAAAGTTGGACTTTTTTCAGTAACTCCTCTCAGAAACAAAGAAGCAGGGAAAGCATCAAACCAACAATGACAGTCTCATCCAAATCTTTAAAAACAATCAAAGGCCATGTATACATGTCTAAGCATGCTAAAGTGTCAGGCTATCTGCTGCAGAGCCGCATTTCTGTCTAATGTGCTATGCACATCTGGCACAGTTTACTATGAATGGGACTAAGGCTGTATTATTCTTAATCAGTACTGACCTGTAAGTGCTGTTTGTCCATAAAGAGGAACACAGACTGATTGGGGTTGTTCATAACCATCCCAGCCTTGTCCTTCCGGCCCAAAGCATGCAGGAATTGTTTCTCATAGTCTCCATGATGAAATTCAAACTTGGCCTGTGGATTTAAATTGGAACAGACATATTTTTAAGGGACTTGTAAAAGGTACTGCCTGACAATAGAGAGATGTATCCTATATACACGACCCACAACATTTTCTGTCTGTGGTTGTGTGTCCCAAGAGTTCCTATGGCTAGACATGTTGTTGCTATGTAACATACTGTCAGTCACATAAATAAATTAAATCAGTGCACAGCATGCTCTACCAAGAACTGATAACACTACTTTTATTTTGAAAAGATTCTGACTCACTAAACACAAATCAGATGAAGAACATGCTGGCCTTCCATTCCCAGTCTGAAATATGCTTGTGTTTCAGACTGCCCAGGTGAATGTACTTTCTGTTTCCATGACATGTCCATAAAAGAAGTGTGTACTATTTACTGATTTGTAACACATACCTGAACAGGCCTAAATGGTTCGTGGTCAGCCCCCTTCCATCTGGAGAACAGGAGACAAACTATCTTCTCTATGTCATTGCGGGGCCAAAGGATAAAGTCCATCTCCTGGGTGCAACCTATGACATCCTTCAATTGCAAAATACAGAGAAAAGAAGAATCTGGCTTAACTGGTTCTCTGAATAAGAAAGTAGTAAGAAGTGGTCCGAAGGACACTGATGCTGATGACCAAAATGACTTAAGGAACATGCAAAATTCAACTGTTCTTGCAAATGACAGAAATAATATTGGGTTTAGGGTACAACTGAATCACTTACCCTTCGCATTGACTGGTAGCGAGGGGCATGTAACTGCACAACATCTTTTTGTAGAAGTTCTAGAGAACTCTCTAAGGAGTAGCTGGAGTCTCGCACACCTTTCAGAATACTCTCCTCATAGTTGTTAGTCATCACAGGAACCACTTCAGCTACCTCAAAAAGCGCAGACTTCTTCTTCTGTTTCACAGTAATCATGAGAAATGAAAAGATACCACCAGTTACATATTTTCTTCTTAAAGTGTAAAAAAAACAAACAAAAAAAAAAACCTCAAATGATTTTAGGCTGCCTAAATGAGCTCCAAAAGGACATACTATACCAAAGGTTACAAATCGTGTGCTTCCCAATGTATAAAGGGATTTCATATTGTAATTAATACTTCATTGTGCAAGTAAATTACTTTTTCTTTGAACACGAATGCAATGTAGATCTTGAAGTCGAACTGGTCAGCCAACGATTCCCTTTTCTTCCGAAGCTGGGCACGGAGGCGATTTCTCGTTTGGTTCCGTCGAGACGTTGGGTCTCCCATTGTTATATTGATGGTAATCAATTTTTTTTTTTTTTTTCAAATTAAAAAGAAAAAAACTTTAAGGTTTTGAGTGAATACGAAGCACTTAAGTTACCCTCTTAAAAAACGCGAGAAAGCAAATGTACCCATTCTAATGGGGAAATATAATTCTTATAGGAGAGCTATGCCATTTTAAGATCAACAGGGAAGGTGCGCATGGGTTCAATAGTTAGTAGCTCTTCTACATGTTATTTAAATCTAAATATTTTTAACCATGTTTTTAAACCCGAACAATAAATTTGTTTTTAAACCCGAACAATAACTTTAAGGCCAAATAAATGATTCAGGAAGTCTCTCCTGTTAGGAGTTTCAAACGGGTTTCTTAGAAGAAAAACAAAAACACAACTAGTTGTATCGTTACAGGTGTATCTGACAAAAATGGCTGCTACTTTGAAACCCCATGCTGACAGCTTTCTCTAAGCGAAACAGATCACTAGCTTAAGATTTGCAAAACCGCTTCTAAACTAACGAAAAATTTGCTGTCTTTTCAAAGCCTCGTCCATGGCTGACAATTAAAGTTTGTGCTCAACTAACTGTAGAGAACTCTTCAGGAACGTGTAATCGAATAGCTGGGGTACAGACGACCATGGCAGATAAATGCAAATGCCACAAGATGTTGGCACCAAGAGGAAATACAGAGGTTGCTGGACATCTCGGAGGTCACGGCCACGAAACTGGCAAAGAGTCTGCCGTGCCACTGCTGAGTCCCATAATGAGGTCTTGCGGAGGCTGACAAGCTAACTTGCGCTAGCTAGTGGAACTTCTCGTAGTCAGTTAACTTCACTGCCAGTTAACTTTATCTGGAACGCTACATCTTATTTTGAGTTCTTTCAGTGAGTTGGACCTTTATATAGTTAACTTGCTAACGTTAGCTATTGATTCGACTGTTACATTTTCAGCCTGATTTCAAAGTGAGTTGGTACCAGTTTACGTTATGCTAACTTAGTACATGGGTTGTGCGCGGATGTGATTAGATTGGCTATCGTTAGCTTACGAGCAAGCTAGCTGTTGTGGCTAACTCGTCACCATCTCGAGAACTAAACCCACATACATTATTGCACAATTTTACTTAAGCTTTGACTTTCATTTGATATATTGACGTATAATCTGATCACCAACAACAAACGAGTAAGGAATCTCTCCGATGTACTGAGGCTTCGAGGTAGTCGCAAGTCAACTCCGCTTGTTTTCGAGCTTTTTTTTTCAATCGTCACAACCAACCTACCAAACCTGCTAGGCCATGTCAAGATAAATTGACAAACCAACTGAAATCCTCCGTTCTTTCAGGTATCAAGCGGCGGGATTTGCTTCGCGGTGGACCCATAATTATGAAATAATTATGCAAAACGACTTTTGATCGATTTTTAAAGATCTCCAGGCCAACGACTCGAGTTTGTCAAAAGAATAACAAGCTGCTCGCTAGACAAACAACCCAAAATGGCTGATCAGCCTCATACAATTCTGCAGACGCGACGTAACGCGCATGTGACAGCAAGCAACGGTAATAACTTTCAAAGCACCAATCGCGTTACTGGTATTTTTGCAAACGCCCTTATATTCAGCTACTACAGTTCAGACAAATTCTGTATTAAAGTAACAGTAATTCCCAGATCAAAACTATACGTGTTCCTGCAGATTGAACAGCATACATGAACAATACTGCAAAGGGCAGTTTTGTTACATACACTGTATATACATATTATGCAGGGTAGACAAAGACTTGTGTGGTGTGGGAGGTCCTTTACTTATTCTTAGAGAAAAGGGAATCATATAGATGGTGCACAACAACCCATCATTCTCACTTCGGCTGATCGTCGTCACTCCGAAAAACTGGCACAATGCGCAAATATTCCATTGAAAATTAAGATAAAATTTAAGCCCAAGGACAACATGCCAGTATTTCCATCCGTAAAGTAACTGCATAAGAAAGATAGATGGTGAGTGAGTTTAAAGTGTGACATTTACTTGTGAAGTTGTTTCCAGTTTTCAGTTTTAATGAACTCATGAACTGTATTTTTTAAAAAAATGCATCATGTAGAATTGAATTAATTAATATATCATGTAGGAATTGTGAAATACTGCAAATTGCTGTCCAACACCACATATTTACAAATAACTGCAGCTGATGTGCCATCAAATATTTCTCTGTGTTCTTATGTTTTAAGGTGTAACTTTGTCTTTTAGGTCTATTCATGGCCAGTGAAGACAACCAAGATGAAACAATTAATCTTTCTGAGCTTCTTGGTGCTTGACTTGTAATGTGAGAAATTTTCAGTTTGGTAGGTGAGGCCAGTAAAAATGAGGCAAAGATACTGGATGATGCCAAGGCAGAGGACCCATACAATGGCATCTCAGTTGCATCTCAAACTCTGTTTTGTATTAGCAATGACTGTTTTTTTAATTGTTCTAGCAAAAAACGATACATTCTTTTTTGTGACTAAATTACTGTTGGAAATCTGGAGTTACAATAAATCATTACATGCTATCAGTGGGCCCAGCTTCACTAAAGCCATTCCTCATGGAGAGTTTTGATACTAGGCCAGACTGTTGAGTAGATGGAGGTGATAGCTTTTAAGTGCTGTGCTTTGGTGTACCCTGGAGCAGCCTATCTCACACATTGCATAGAGCTTTTCCTGTGCTGTCAACAGTTGTTTTGCTGTAGCACTTGATGAAGCAGTTCTCCAGGTGTGCAGTTGCAGTGACATGAGCTGTTATGCGTGTCATGTATATTTCCGCCTACCATGGGAGGAAGTTCTGGTTTTCCAGGTGGCAGGTGAGCAGTAGCACCCACTCACTACACCCTGTGTATCTCTAATCTAACCTGTCTTGTTGTTACTGCCTGTACAGGAATAGACATTTAGCTCTGGGCATGCCATGTTGACTTCTCACTTTAAATGTGATTTCTTTAGAAAGAGTCATTCTTGTAAGAGAGGTGTTGCATTTTTACGGATTATTTTGTCAATATATGTAACACTCTCTAATTTAAAAACAAACAGTGATGCCTAGTTTAAAGAGATGTCTAATAAGACAAAGAATACCTAATGAGGGAAGTGTTAGAACAATCACATCCATAATGTATAATAATTTTCAGAGCTTTAGACGTGAAAAATGTCTGTAATCGCTCTCTGTGTAGCTTTTGGACTCTGAAGGTTAAGGTACCATGGATACAGAGAGCTTAAGCAGAAGCATGTCCATCCTCGTGTCCTGTGGCTGAGCCTATCCCTGGGTTTGACAATGAATATCCGTTGAATCCTTTTTTTGTCATTTGTGGGACTTGTTAGTCTTTCTTCTTTTTTGTCTAAGGCACAGTGATGTAGATAGATTAGTTTGTTTAGAGGTCTTTGGGACATGGTTAGTTTATTCTGAACTTTCATTTGTCCCAAATGATTATCATAGCTGTGCCATCAAATAGTACTCTTGTTACATGCTTTTTATACTAAACTGTAAAATCTGAAACTGAATCCATTCACATTATCAAATTATGTGTGTTATATCTTTCTGTAGCCTCAACAAAATATACTGGAAACAGTAACTTAGAGAATTACCTTGCGGTCTTTTTGAAGAGTTCTGGCAGAACAGCAAGAGCTCTGCAAAACACATAGGAGAAAAGCATGTGGACTTTACTGTGTGTGAAAACCTTTCCAGTGTGTGTGATGTCTGTCTGTTGCACCATTAGTCTGCACCTAGTCTGTGTCGTACTTTCTCACAGAACACATGCTCTAATGGCTGCAGTCTTGTTGGGACTCTGTCGCTGTGAAACTTTATTCTCATGAGAATTCTTTTCATCCATGGGTGAGGGTATAAATATACTTAGAGATCTGACAGACTTTTTGATCCACTGGTTTCACATCCTGCGATGGACTGCCTTTCGCCTAACGAGCACTGGGATACGCTCCAGCACGCCTAATTAGGATAAGCGGCTTGGAAAATGAATGAATGAATGAATGAATGAATGAATGGACTCAGATCACTATCCGATCCACATAGAGCGTGTAAAACCAGACAGGTGTTAAATCTCACTTTATCACAGAGTCTACTGAATCACTAGCGATTCAAAGAGTAAGACTGAATTTTATTATTACTGTCAGCCACTCACAGCTACTGAAATACACTCTACCGAGCTTTTATCTTGAATATTGTTTTTCTGACCCGGAAGTAGTTGCATTTATATCCTTCTTGTCTATTGGTTCTGTATTACAGTAATACTCTGTCACAATTAATAATGTGAAACAGTTCTTTTTATGTTTTTGTATTCTTATTTTTAAAGATTTTCTTTCATTCAGATTATATTCAGAATTAAGTTCGTTTAAAGCGAAGGATTGAGGTATGTGGACGCTCCAATTTGCACTAGTGATGTGCCCGCCCAACAATGAGGGAAACAGTTTAGAGAATATCAGGTTGTGAGTGTGCTAGAGACAAGTTTGGTCATTGTGGATGTGCCAAGTCAGAAGCAAATTCACTAATTTTAGGGCTGTATTGCTAGTGCTGAAAGTGTATAACCGCTCTCTATGTAACTGAACAAAATTTGGCAGCAGGTTTTTGAACCGCAGTGGCAGAATGGTGAAAGTAAGAGCTGTGAGTTCGTGCTAAGTTTGAAGTGTAAAGGACAGTAAATATATAGCCTCCAAGCGTTACACTGTGTATTGGCTTTGAGTGAATATTCATCAGAGAAATTTCTTTTGTACTTCAGGTGAAAATGAGTGCAGAGGCGGCAGACCGGGAGGCAGTTAGCGGCAGCCGGCCAAACACGCCACCGCAGACCTCCTGGTTTGAGTTTCTCTTAGATCAGTCACTGCTTGAAAAGCATCTTCAGAAGGCCAGTCCAGGTCAGATGATAGTGTCCTTGATGAACCTCCGACATTCACCATATTTCTGTGTTTCATACATACAGTAACGCTTAATTACGAGACTCACAAATTGTGTACTGACTTCACCAAAGAACGATGAAAGCACTTTGACAGTCATTATTGTGTATTCTCTTACATTTTACTGTTTGTGTGAGTTTGGAAACATTGCCATTTTTGTCTGATTCTGCTTTGACCAGACCCCTCACCAGTGCAGCTTGTTATCCAGTTCCTTGAACAAGCCTCCAAACCTTCTGTGAATGATCAGAACCAGGTCCAGCCTCCTGCAGATAACCGCAGGAACCGTACATTAAAGCTGTTGGCTCTAAAGGTGTCTGCTCACCTGAAGTGGGACCTAGATGTGCTGGAGAAAGGGTGAGTTTTGGCATGATGTTCAGTAATGTAATTTACAACATTATTTGCAAGTACAAAACCAAGTGTCTCGACCAGTTACAAAAATACTGCCCATGTTGCTGTTTTTTGTAATATGGAAGAAAAAAACTAATATTAAAGACTTCAGTAAATTAAATCCATCGCTGTAACTGAGAGAAGGTGGTATATGCAGGAAAAGTTTCATGACCCCATCAATAATACTTCTGTCTGTTCAAAAATGTGAGCTGCAGTAATGGTTTTGAAGATATTACGACTGGTACTTTATGTGTGTTCTCCTCAGGCTGACCATCCCAGTGTTGAATATGCTGCTGAACGAGTTACTCTGTGTCAGTAAAGTTCCTCCTGGTGTGAAACATGTGGATCTAGATCTGTCTACACTACCCCCTACTACAGCTATGGCTGTTTTAATCTACAACCGCTGGTATCTATGACATATAATACTTAACAAGTGGTTTAGGACAGACTTGTTGTGTGAATTAATTATTCGTGATCATTGTAGGACTATTGAGGGCGAATATCAGTTCTCTGTTGCTTTTTTGTAATTCTCTTTAGATTTTTTGTATTCTCTAATATTCTTTCATTATTTTGGTCAGTTTTGTCCTGTTGTTTTTAGTTTTTTTTTGCATGCTTTTTGCCTTTATCATTTTAATGCTTTTTTGCTTCCAGGGCCATCCGCACTATAGTTCTAAGCAGTTTTCCAGAGAAACAGACAAAGCCTGGACCACATCAGCTGAACATGTATGTCTGATGTTCTGTTATTTGTACTTACATATCTTCAGAAACGCTTGAAAGATCTGAAATGGAATATTTGATTCAGACTGCTCTTTGTATTAAACCTTTGCTCTCATATGTGCTGTTCACAGGTTGAACATTGTTCAGCAGGAAAAAGAGTTGACTGAAAATATTTTGAGTGTGGTGAGTGTCTATTTATTGGCAGTCTTTACATAATCAAAGCAAATGCCATTCAAACAATTAAACTAATATTTAAACAGCTATGCCATTCTGCAATCTCAAGCAATGTCGATTTTGCCATGTTGAACAGCTGAAAGAACAGGCCACAGACTCAATCATGGTTCTAGAAGGAGCTCTGAACATCAAAAAGGACTTCTACATTCACACCCTGCGCACACTGGACCTGCTGGCTGCTGACCCCAGCACAGCAAATGGGGAAACTGAGTCATCAACAGCTGGGCTCAGAATCAGTGCCGATGAGCTTCACTGTCAGGTGGGTCACACCTGCTGTGCAAAATTACACTTCTGTGCACACATACAGTATAGTAGTGAGAATATATCTACACGGAGTTGGCAGAAAGTAGGGAAGTTCTCAGCAAATATCAGCTTACATACTGAGCTATTGCTGAACACAGTGCTATGAGCATTTGTCTTCACAGTCGTAACTCAGAACATTGACATGTGCATGTGTTTTTTTTGTTATTGTATTTCTTTTGTATTGTGCACGTCTAAATGTGTTTCACTCTCTTCATATGTTTAAAGTCTGATTTGCGTCTTACAGGTACATTATGATTTAGGAGGCATTTATTTCCAGCAAGGCTGTTCAGATCCCTCGGCCTATGAAAAAGCCAGAGAGCACTTCAGAACAGCTAAGGAACTGCTGTCAAAGGTAATGGCCAATAAGGGCTCTTTTTTTTTTTTTTTTTTTGGAAATATGCAAGAACATGTGCGCTAATGTTCAGCAGTTCGCCTCTTCTGCTCTGGTTTTGTCGAGTTTGATGCAGTGCCTTGTTTATGTCCTGCGCAGCTGGATTCAGGAGCATTGCACTGTCATTTGGATGAGAAGCGTCTAGACGGGTACTGGAATGCTTGCAGGGCCCTGACTGGAGCTTCTGACCCCACTGATACCCAGCTCACCCCCTACGGACACATCAACAACTTCATCAAAACTCAGAACTACCAGGTCAGAGAGCCCTGGTCTCATTCTAATGAAAAATTCCTCTTTGTTAATTTTGCAGAGAGAGAGTAAACAGTTAGGCTGTTTGTTCCAACTGAAGAAGCTAGATATCAGTGATCTGCATAAGCATTTGTTGTTGTTCTTGAAAGTCAAGTAAAATGTTACTGCATCTTTCTTTTATGGCTTTTTCACTCTTAGGCTTTGATAGAGGCTTTTATTAAAGACAACGTAACACTCAGCTTGCCCAACAACTTCAGACATTCAATCCTGTTGGAGCTCCTACACAGAGTTCAGAAAGGGTGAGACACACTCAGTGGGCACATTAAAACCATTAGGCCTGCTTCTCCAGTCCTTTACATTTGCACCAAAACTCACCTGCCTCAGTGTCACACATCCTGTGTGTTGTGTCCAGGGAAAGGATGTTGGAGGAGGTGTGTCATAAGCTGTGTGTGTGTAACGCGGTGCGGGATGCTCTGGAAGGCCAGGTCCTCAGTGTGAGATTCCAGCAGCTACTCCTGAAGCCCACCAAGCAAAGCGTTAGCTTCCTTTTGGAGGTACTTAACAGCAAACATTACTTGTCACAGAGAAAAAGCCCTACTGAAAGCTTTGGTCCACATGAACAACCCCAGTGATAATAATAGTTTAATAAATTGAAATAAAGTGAATTCAGTGCACTCGAAATTGATCTTGTTCTCCCCAGGTTTGTTCGAAGTCATTAGACAAGGAGCTCACGTCAGAGACCGCTAAGAGGAACTTAGCTCTGTTCCTTAAGTGAGTTCAGCAAATACCATTATTGCAGTGATCTGCAGCCCTGTGTTGTGGGGTTTTTTTTTGTGTATAATATATTAGTGTAATCTTTGCACGTCCCTGTGCAGGACTCTTTGTGAGAGACTGGAGGAGGTTCCTCTGGCGTTCATGGTCTCTTCCCACAAGCTCTTCATGGAGCTCCTTCACGATGAAGAGAAAAAGATGCTGCTTGACCAGATGAGGAAGAGATCAGCCACTGTCAATCTCAGTGCCAAGCCCTTACCCTCCTTTTACGACATCCCAGGTATTTTGTCATATTCACTGGCACACTACAGTTTCATTTAGGGCATAAATCATATATATTTATATGGATTAGGCCATCAGATAAAGTTTAGAATTGGATACGCGGACGGGTTCTCCGCAGCGTGTCACAGCATTAAATGATTAGCGTAGCCCGACAGGCAATCACGCGTGACATTATGTTTGTTGTTGTTGTCGCTAACATTGTGGCAAATCCATTGCTCCCCCTCGTTGTCCTGCCGTAGCGTCGGCGAGTGTGAACATTGGGCAGCTGGAGCAGCAGCTCATCCTGTCGCTTGACGCTCGCAGGATCCGTCAGATCCTCATCGAGCTGCACGGCATGGCCGAGCGGCCCTTCTGGAGGGTCAACAGCAAGGTTAGGGGTCATCAAAAAAGTTTAAACGCAACGTGCCATCAAAATGTTACCCACTAAGCATGCTGAGTCCTTGACTAGATTCAGTTAATGCAATTTAAAGAGGATAAAGTTGAGTGTCAGTGGTGAATAGTGTCTAAAGTATTATTGCTAAGCTTTTTAAATTCTTATCCCTAAGCTTTTGTCAAGAAGCTAAACACCAGCTTCTTACACTGCAGTGTAGAAAATCCCTAGCCAAATGTTCATGCATGACTATGAATGATACGATAAAAAAAAAACACAAAAAACTTAACTTCAATCTTTTTGTTTTTATGTGTAGTGGGAGGTCCCAACAGACTACATCAGTGTGATACTTGCCATAAAGGACAACCTCACAAGGGATTTAGTGTATATTCTCATGGCCAAAGGCCTTCACTGCATCACCATAAAGGTACTTGTGCTATGCCATTTGTAGCATCATCACAGAACGTATACCGACTGTATGCTTTTCATGATCTTTTCTGTGCAGGAGATGCCAACAATGGACTGCACAAATACTTAGACTGGTCGTAATTGTACAGAACTGACTGGTGTTGAGTTGAGTTGTGATTTGAATGTGACTGATTTAAAATCAATGAACTCTAATGCCGTCGGCTCAGGACTTTGCCCATGCCCGGCAGCTCTTCTCTGCCTGCCTGGAGCTGGTCACAGAGTTCTCCCCTAAGCTGAGGCAGGTCATGCTGAATGAGATCCTGCTGTTGGATATCCGGGCTCACGAGACGGGCGCGGCAGAGGGCAGTACAGAGCGCCCCCCTCCGGACCTGGTCAGCAGAGTGAGAGGATACCTTGAGATGAGGATACATGGTAAGAGTTCAGATCTCAAGCTATTTTTTTTTTTTTGTACTTAAGGTTTATCTCAGTATTGTAGGGTGCATCACAGATATGTGTTATGGGTCTTTGTTTTGTTACCTCTGTTGTGTGTTTGTACATAGTTACTTTGTCATGAATAGCGCACAGCCTGGTTTTTACCTCAAGTGTTCTTAAAGCACAGTGGAAATCTCAATGTCTGGGCTTTGTCTAGATCTCCCTTTGAGGCAGATTGTGGGAGAAGAGTGTGTGGCCTTCATGTTGAACTGGAGAGAGAATGAATACCTTACGCTGCAAGTCCCTCAGTCCCTGGTCAACAACAACCCCTACATTAAGGTAAAGACATCCCATTCAACTGGTCAATAACAACCCCTACATTACAGTACAGACATCCCACTCAACTGGTCAATAACAACCCCTACATTACAGTACAGACATCCCACTAAACTGGTCAATAACAACCTCTACATTACGGTACAGACATCCCACTAAACTGGTCAATAACAACCCCTACATTAAGGTACAGACATCCCACTCAACTGGTCAATAACAACCCCTACATTACAGTACAGACATCCCACTAAACTGGTCAATAACAACCCCTACATTAAGGTACAGACATCCCACTAAACTGGTCGGCAACAACCCCTACATTACAGTACAGACTTCCCACTCAACTGGTCAATAACAACCCTTACATTATGGTACAGACATCCCACTAAACTGGTCAATAACAACCCCTACATTAAGGTACAGACATCCCACTACATTGGTCAATAACAACCCCTACATTACAGTACAGACATCCCACTAAACTGGTCAATAACAACCCCTACATTACAGTACAGACATCCCACTAAACTGGTCAATAACAACCCCTACATTACAGTACAGACATCCCACTCAACTGGTCAGTAACAACCCCTACATTACAGTACAGACATCCCACTCAACTGGTCAATAACAACCTCTACATTACGGTACAGACATCCCACTCAACTGGTCAGTAACAACCGTTACATTACGGTACAGACATCCCACTCAACTGGTCAATAACAACCCCTACATTACGGTACAGACATCCCACTAAACTGGTCAATAACAACCCCTACATTAAGGTACAGACATCCCACTAAACTGGTCAATAACAACCCCTACATTACAGTACAGACATCCCACTAAACTGGTCAATAACAACCCCTACATTACAGTACAGACATCCCACTAAACTGGTCAATAACAACCCCTACATTACAGTACAGACATCCCACTCAACTGGTCAATAACAACCCCTACATTACAGTACAGACATCCCACTCAACTGGTCAATAACAACCCCTACATTACGGTACAGACATCCCACTAAACTGGTCAGTAACAACCGTTACATTATGGTACAGACGTCCCACTCAACTGGTCAATAACAACCCCTACATTACGGTACAGACATCCCACTCAACTTGTCAATAACAACCCCTACATTAAGGTACAGACATCCCACTAAACTGGTCAATAACAACCCCTACATTACAGTACAGACATCCCACTAAACTGGTCAATAACAACCCCTACATTACAGTACAGACATCCCACTCAACTGGTCAATAACAACCCCTACATTACAGTACAGACATCCCACTCAACTGGTCAGTAACAACCGTTACATTATGGTACAGACGTCCCACTCAACTGGTCAATAACAGCCCCTACATTACGGTACAGACATCCCACTCAACTGGTCAATAACAACCCCTACATTACAGTACAGACATCCCACTCAACTGGTCAATAACAACCCCTACATTACAGTACAGACATCCCACTAAACTGGTCAATAACAACCCCTACATTACAGTACAGACATCCCACTCAACTGGTCAATAACAACCCCTACATTACAGTACAGACATCCCACTCAACTGGTCAATAACAACCCCTACATTACGGTACAGACATCCCACTAAACTGGTCAGTAACAACCGTTACATTACGGTACAGACATCCCACTAAACTGGTCAGTAA
Source organism: Chanos chanos (assembly GCF_902362185.1). Lineage (NCBI taxonomy): Eukaryota > Metazoa > Chordata > Actinopteri > Gonorynchiformes > Chanidae > Chanos > Chanos chanos. The sequence continues at coordinate 13,499,463 of NC_044506.1, read as the reverse complement.
CAACCGTTACATTATGGTACAGACGTCCCACTCAACTGGTCAATAACAGCCCCTACATTACGGTACAGACATCCCACTCAACTGGTCAATAACAACCCCTACATTACAGTACAGACATCCCACTCAACTGGTCAATAACAACCCCTACATTACAGTACAGACATCCCACTCAACTGGTCAATAACAACCCCTACATTACGGTACAGACATCCCACTAAACTGGTCAGTAACAACCCCTACATTAAGGTACAGACATCCCACTAAACTGGTCAATAACAACCCCTACATTAAGGTACAGACATCCCACTAAACTGGTCAATAACAACCCCTACATTACAGTACAGACATCCCACTAAACTGGTCAATAACAACCCCTACATTACAGTACAGACATCCCACTCAACTGGTCAATAACAACCCCTACATTACAGTACAGACATCCCACTCAACTGGTCAATAACAACCCCTACATTACGGTACAGACATCCCACTAAACTGGTCAGTAACAACCGTTACATTATGGTACAGACGTCCCACTCAACTGGTCAATAACAACCCCTACATTACGGTACAGACATCCCACTCAACTTGTCAATAACAACCCCTACATTAAGGTACAGACATCCCACTAAACTGGTCAATAACAACCCCTACATTACAGTACAGACATCCCACTAAACTGGTCAATAACAACCCCTACATTACAGTACAGACATCCCACTCAACTGGTCAATAACAACCCCTACATTACAGTACAGACATCCCACTCAACTGGTCAATAACAACCCCTACATTACAGTACAGACATCCCACTCAACTGGTCAATAACAACCCCTACATTACGGTACAGACATCCCACTAAACTGGTCAGTAACAACCGTTACATTATGGTACAGACGTCCCACTCAACTGGTCAATAACAACCCCTACATTACGGTACAGACATCCCACTCAACTTGTCAATAACAACCCTTACATTATGGTACAGACATCCCACTCAACTGGTCAATAACAACCCCTACATTATGGTACAGACATCCCACTCAACTGGACAACCCCTACATTACAGTACAGACATCCCACTCAACTGGTCAATAACAACCCCTACATTACAGTACAGACATCCCACTAAACTGGTCGGCAACAACCCCTACATTACGGTACAGACTTCCCACTCAACTGGTCAATAACAACCCTTACATTATGGTACAGACATCCCACTAAACTGGTCAATAACAACCCCTACATTAAGGTACAGACATCCCACTAAACTGGTCAATAACAACCCCTACATTACAGTACAGACGTCCCACTCAACTGGTCAATAACAACCCCTACATTACAGTACAGACATCCCACTCAACTGGTCAATAACAACCCCTACATTACAGTACAGACATCCCACTCAACTGGTCAATAACAACCCCTACATTACGGTACAGACATCCCACTAAACTGGTCAGTAACAACCGTTACATTATGGTACAGACGTCCCACTCAACTGGTCAATAACAACCCCTACATTACGGTACAGACATCCCACTCAACTTGTCAATAACAACCCCTACATTAAGGTACAGACATCCCACTAAACTGGTCAATAACAACCCCTACATTACAGTACAGACATCACACTAAACTGGTCAATAACAACCCCTACATTACAGTACAGACATCCCACTCAACTGGTCAATAACAACCCCTACATTACGGTACAGACATCCCACTAAACTGGTCAGTAACAACCGTTACATTATGGTACAGACGTCCCACTCAACTGGTCAATAACAACCCCTACATTACGGTACAGACATCCCACTCAACTTGTCAATAACAACCCTTACATTAAGGTACAGACATCCCACTAAACTGGTCAATAACAACCCCTACATTACAGTACAGACATCCCACTAAACTGGTCAATAACAACCCCTACATTACAGTACAGACATCCCACTCAACTGGTCAATAACAACCCCTACATTACAGTACAGACATCCCACTCAACTGGTCAATAACAACCCCTACATTACGGTACAGACATCCCACTAAACTGGTCAGTAACAACCGTTACATTATGGTACAGACATCCCACTCAACTGGTCAATAACAACCCCTACATTACAGTACAGACATCCCACTCAACTGGTCAATAACAACCCCTACATTACAGTACAGACATCCCACTCAACTGGTCAATAACAACCCCTACATTACGGTACAGACATCCCACTAAACTGGTCAGTAACAACCGTTACATTATGGTACAGACGTCCCACTCAACTGGTCAATAACAACCCCTACATTACGGTACAGACATCCCACTCAACTTGTCAATAACAACCCTTACATTATGGTACAGACATCCCACTCAACTGGTCAATAACAACCCCTACATTATGGTACAGACATCCCACTCAACTGGACAACCCCTACATTACAGTACAGACATCCCACTCAACTGGTCAATAACAACCCCTACATTACAGTACAGACATCCCACTCAACTGGTCAATAACAACCCCTACATTACGGTACAGACATCCCACTCAACTGGCAGACCAATCAGGTACTTGAAAGTATATTGAGGAGCTGAGTTGGACGGGAAAACCAAGAAAAAGAAAGTTTCATAGCTGATTATTTTTAATGCTTCTACTTTTACAAACATTTATTTTAATATGTACATTTTTACATTGTGTGTATAACCATTTCTTTACATAGGATTCAGACTTTAATGTCATGAAGCCAAGAGAACTGAATGCACAATAGTAAAAAAATGTGTCATTGACTAAGGTTTATGTGTTATAGAATTACTTCAAATGCTCCTGTGTATACAAACATCTTCATGTAGTGTCATCACTCTTCAACTCCCGTAGCTGGGGCAGCTCCTGGCCTCCACCTGTAAGGAGCTTCCAGGTCCTAAAGAGAGTAGGCGCACAGCGAAGGAACTTTGGGATGTGGTGGTGCAGATATGCAGTGTGTCTAGCCAGCACAAACGAGCCAATGATGGTCGTGTCAGCCTCATTAAGCAGAGAGAGTCCTCGCTGGGTATTCTCCCCAGGTAACAGCCTCCTCAACTTCACCACTCACAGCAGAGCAGCTGAGAGCAAAACCTTAAGGTTTTGACTAATTATAAGAATCATTTAACGTTGGCTCTGATAGACAAATGGTTACCTTTCAGTCCTCTTTTAATGTTTGAAGGTGTAAAGTAAGTACAAATTACAGAAGAGGATATTTAGTTAATCAGCCTGAAGTTCATGCAGTGTAAATCCCTATTTTGTGAATTCTTTCCTTTAGGTCCAAATTCATAACCTTTGTCAAGAAACTGCGGGTGAGTGTAGAGATGGTCCTTCGTCTGTATTTAAGTGAATTATGTGTCAAGGTACAGCGCATCATGACGTCTCATCAATGACTTGTGTTCTTCCAGGAACCGCTGGTGTTGACCACCCTGATCTCTCTGTTTGTGAGACTGCACAGTATTGTACGGGTAGGTTTTTGACATTGATTACCAGGTGTAAGTCCTCTAATTATGATGCTATTGTATTATTATTATTATTATTATTATTTATTTGTTTATTTATTTATTTTGCACATCATCATCCTGTCCTTTGCAGGATGATATTGTCAATGAAGTGACGGCAGAACATCTCTCCATCTGGCCCTCAACACTTCCCAAGTATGAACGACTTTACGATGATGTTACAGTCTAGCTGATGCAATGTTCTGAGTGCTGGTCTAATTTCGCGTTTTGATTTGTTTCAGATTTGTGAGGGATAAATGAATAGAAATGTTAGGGAATAACAGACCTAATCCTGTTGTGTGTGTCAGTGATAGTTTATGTGTATTATGATTATGTCCTACAGTCTGCAGTCTGTAGATGTGGAGGCTGTGGCAGTGACTGTGAAGGAGCTGGTCACCTATGCGCTCACACTGAATCCCAACAACCAGTCTTGGCTCATCACACAGGCAGACATATACTTTGGCAAGTACACAGTCTCTCACTTATAAAGTGAAATTATTAAAGCGCAGTGCTTTTGATTACAATTTGTTTTTTGGATGTTTCAAATAAATAATCCAGTCCAGTTCAAATAATCCAGTTCCGTCAGCTACTAACGGAACTGGATTATATTCCGTCCGATTTCTTTCTTTTTGGCTTTGCAGTAACCAATCAGTACTCAGCAGCTATGCACTTCTACCTCCAAGCTGGGACTGTTAGCTCAGACTTCTTCACAAAGGCTGTTCCTCCTGAAGTCTACACAGACCAGGTAAGATAAACTCCAGGAGCGCTTGCACGTTTTAGGTTTTTAGGAAACCGCTGTTCTTGATTACTGTGTGTCTTGCATTGACGCAATTCAACTCGCCGGATTGTGATTCGTCCGTGTAGGTCCTGAAGAGAATGATCAAATGTTGCTCTCTGCTGAACTGCCACACTCAGGTAAGGCTTCAGTTTCCTGCCATGTGCAAACCATAACAGATTCATATCAGTGCACACTGAAAAGAGAAAGATTTATGATTGGATTTTATGCTGTCTAGGTGGCTGTTCTATGCCAGTTTCTTCGGGAGGTTGACTACATGACCGCATTTAAAGCTCTTCAGGAGCAAAACAGTCACGACTCCATGGACTCTTTCTATGACTACATCTGGGACGTGACCATCCTAGAGTACCTGACGCGTATCCTTTACTTTGGGAGTGAGGGGTCTAAGGTTATTTCGTTGTAGATGGGTTTTTTGTTAGGAAAGCAGCTAAAACCTTAACTACATTTTGCAGACATTCATCATAAACGGGGTGAAATTGACAAAAGACAAGTCGCTGTAAGTACCTGAATATCATCAGATTAATCATGGTTCTAGTTTTCATTCATTCTAGTCCATCGTCTGTACAAATGGAACCAGCCGAGTTGTAACCCTGTTCACTTCTTAGGGCCTTTTGTATGAAATGCACAAAAAAATTCCCAAGAAAGTTGAAAAAAATGTGAAATTATTGTTGATAATTCTGATTTATGCCAGCTGGTGAAGGTGAAAAGTGATTGAGTTCTTGTTGAACAGATAAAGGCCATTGGGCAGCCAGAGCTCAACTCCAGTAACCCAGAAGAGGTGTTGCAACTGGCTGCACAGAAAAGAAAGAAGAAATTCCTACAAGCAATGGCAAAACTTTACTTTTGATTTACAACGAGACCATCTCATTGAAAATGTATGTACATTGTTGTTGTTGTTTTTTTTTATTGTTTTCCACCCAGAAAAAATACATAATTCCAATAAATACACGTCATGTCATTTTTACAAATATACACATTGCTGACAAAGTATTTCTGATACTTACAAATTGCCTAGACAATTATAAATACTCAATTCTTAATGCCTTTGGCAGTTCAAAAAAAGTATTTACATGAAATTTATATATTCTGTGCATAAAAAAAAGAATCAAGTTTCCCAGGCATTTAGTTTAAAATATTGGAAATACACATGAGTTACGCAATCATTTTTAAGCATATCAAGTGTGGTCATAAAATTCTACTTTATAGCACGTTTAGTCAGAAATACAAAATTGAGTTATTTACAGTTGGTGTACATATAAAGCCAGCTTAATAATGAATAAGTTACACTGTGGCTTCTGTCTGTTACAGCCCTTATATAACTCTTGTATTTACAAATTTGTTAAAAGTAATGTCTTTGTATCTACAGATGTTGCACAGTAATTATTTGTGTACTTTCACATAAAGGACTTGAGCTCTTAACAGACGAACAGTACGTTTAAAAAAGAAAAAAAAAAAGGAAAGTACAGGCTGGTGGTCAGGTTTTAACAACTAAACATAAAGCTGTCGAAACTAAATTCTGTTTTAGCAACATAATGACCCTCATTTTTTCCCCTCATTAAGGTCAAAATGTGGGGAAAGGGCCTTAACATTTGATAAAGCAAAAGGCAGTACTGCACCACATTTACTGAGAGAGAAATGGCAGTTTGTAGCTCACCAGCCAAGATGTACCAACACTGCACTTTTCCATAAACAACAGTTAACAGAACCAGTGCTGAGATGAAGATGGTGTATATTCATCATACTCAGTGTGTAGTGACTTTCTCTGTGCTACTAGGAGGGGTTGGAGGAAAGGTGCCGTCCATACTTTGTGTCTGTCTACGCTGAGCTTCATTCTGAAAGAGTAAAGAAATAGGAATCACCCAAACATGCCAGTGGAAATGAAACAAGAAAAATGGTTTCTATCAAGCCTATTTTGGACCTCAGGTTTAAGAGTAAATTGTTGGATTTTATGCAAAGCTGTAAAGTGAAATGGGCAGCCGATGCCGGAATACGGTGGCTCTTTTTGGCACTAGAGCTCTGTCCTCAGCGTTTAGGGGAAATTCAACAGTCCAATCAATAAGAACAGCCTACAAATAGCACGTTTCAATTTTAATTCACAACATTCTGTCATAAATAGCAAACTGTTACTCACCAGCATGGTAAGGTAGTCTGCGTGTGTCTGGATATTATGGCGGTCCTCAGGAGCCACTTTGCTAAACTCTTTGAGCTGTACACCTGAGTAGCCCCCCACAGTCTCCACAAAGGGAGCCATCCAGTTCACACAGCTCTCCACAGCATCCCACGATAAACCTGACAACACAAAGTCCCGTCACTCTCATGGGCGGGTTACACGCCACAAAACAGGCATCAGCTCAGCACAGACCTTATGCTTCCCACAACATAACATAACTCACCAGATACTTTTTGAACCACGTCGAAAGATAAGAAGTGACATAATGCTGCCGCCGCCAACACGCCGTACTTAAAGTCCAGGGAACCGACATCGAGAATACATAAATCTAAGAGCTACAAAAATAAATAAACAAAGAGTGAAGCAGTGGTTGATACATATGGGCATTTCATGATTGGGTGATTAGGAAACTACTAGTTTATATACATGCATACTCCATACCTGTGTGATCTGAATGTAAGTGTCCTGAGAAAACTGCGGTACTAGAAGATTAGAGAAGTCATAGAGAGATGCCATCTGAAGGTAGACTTTGATCCAGGAGACAACAGTTTCCGGACAGAGGTCCCAATTCAAAGCCTATTAAATACAATTATATTTGAGAATCAAGACAGAGCTCAGCTACTTTGAGCACTTTAGTTCTTAGTGTCCTAAAAAATTGAACTATCTTTGTGTATTTACTTCCTTTGATAATATGATTGTATGTGATTGAGTTTACATGCGTCTAACAGAAAGTATTATTACTATTACCGTTATGACTGAACAGCTGTGATTTAGTAACAGTTTAACATCTGCTTTATTAGAATGACTTGATAGTAAGAAAACGTAAGGGTATATTAGAAACCTCAAACATAAATGAATATACCTTTAACATGATTAGCTCCATTTGAAGAATCTCCTCCTCCAGACAGGCCCCATCAGTGACGTAGGCCAGCTCCTGAATCTTAGGAGGATAAATTTCCTGCAGGGAAAAGAGGATCAAACTCAACTCCTGCTTTCGCAAATGTCAATAGTAAAAAAAAAAAAAAAATCGGTAAAGGTTTGAACTTGACTTCTCGTACCTCAATTTTGGATGCAATGAAGAGAGCAGTAATTCCCATGAGCTGAAGATGCTCTTTATTGACATTCTCCTGAGTCAACATGAACCTGTCAAAGAAGTCTTGAGCCAGGTAGAATGTCTGCCTGTGGAGTGTGTAAGCCTCACTCACCTACGACAAAAGGATGAAAAAAAGTGTGTAATGATAAGGATTCATGCAAATATAAAAATATCTGTAAAGCTGATCAAAATTTATATTCAACTTTTTAATACATTTGGCAGCAAAGCAAATTGAGACCAATGTGATAAGAAACCTAAATTTACACTGTGCATTTTCCAAAAGATTAATTCAGCATAGCAGGGGTTGTTTTAAGGTCAGGTCCCTCTTTATAAGAACTCGGAAATTTTTTTATCGTCAACATGGCATTACTTCATTAGTGTCTTTTCTCAGGGTGGCGTAACACTCAATCCTGCGGTACACTTTTTAATAGTGCACGAAGAACTGTTTTATACTGACACTAAAAGGAACAGCAATGAACTACCGACATTAATAAATGCCATCTCATAAAAGTCTTGACCATTTTCAAACTGCTGTCTCACCTCCATAAGCCAGTCTAAAAGAATGGACCTCATCTTGGGTTGGAGTTTAGGATGCTGCTGCAGGAAGCTCTTATTGTGCTTATACTTCACTTCCTTACTCAGCATCTTGACCCACACATCTTCAGAACTGCCCCAGCTGACAGACAGAAAGCAGTCTTTTAATGTATGAAACAAACCAAATACAAACTACAGCACATGCTTTTAACCAAGTCAGCTACAGGCTCATTTCATACTACACATCCAGCCTCGGACTGAGACGTCCGTATGCATAAACTAACCTGAGGAGAGGAAAGGGCGATGGCTGTATCAGCTGTTTTGAGGGAGCGACACCAGTATCCTTTTCAAGTCCATCAAAAGGAGCCTCAAAGATCCCTTCCTCAGTCCATAGATTCTGAACACACAGATCATTTAATTTACATCAAGATTATAATCTTGACAACAGAATATTCTTAATGTCGACAGATGTGTGAAGAATGACTTTGCTATTGCAATACCTGTGCCTCACAATGAATCCTCTTTGAGGTTACCAACGTTTTCCTCCTACTGCACTGCTGAAAGACAAAATTCAATGATTAAAAGAAAAGACTACAACGAGAGACATTATTATTTGATTATTGTACCCAACCAATGTGTTTACATGAACAATATACAAACCTCTTTCCTTATTCTTGCTATCTTGTGTTTATGTGTGGATGCATTTTCAGACTTTGCTTGCAAACGACCGCTGCAATGACATGAAAATGCAGTTAGTTATTAACTGTACAATTAAACAAATTAAAGTAACGGAGAGACTACAAGAGCTAACGTAATCCCGCTCTTACCTTCGTCTAGTCATGATCTTGTTTGAGAAACAAAGAGGGTCACCACACTTCTCTGAAATTTAAAGTACAAAATATGTTTTAATTACATTCAAATTAAAAACTGCACTTAGTGCAGGCAACTTGCTATAAAAGACACCTATCGGAGAGTGTAAAATGCATATTAAAACCGTCAGTTTTTGTTTGGTTTTTTTTTGCAAGTGACTGCTCTTGGCAAAGTCATCTGTCAGGAGTTTAAGTTGAACACAAAAGCCTGGATGAACATTAGACCCACAAACCACTTAAACATTTCTGAAGCTTAATGTTCAGTTATGATACATACTAGAGTCTCAATATACTAATCTTTACATTAACATAAATGAAACAAAACAAGATTTTATACAATTCTTTTAACGACACGTACCCGCCAAAATTTACCCGGGCGGGCTGTACGTTCTAATAAGCCAACCTACATATGCCGTAATGCACCGAACTTACTTTGCATTATGCATAACTCATATCTTTATTTATCTTGGAAAGACAGCGTCTTGAACTTTAAGGCAAACATTTAGCTGAATTTAAGGCGACTGAAGAAAATATAAACATATGCTACAATATGGGCTCCTTGCTATCAAGCTAGCTAGCTTTTATCAGTTCCTAAGTTCCTCCAAAAAGAGACAATCAAGTTGACCCAGCTTTAATGTAGACATACAACAACTAAAGGCGTACATGCAACAGTACTTAACGAGAATAGTATACAAACGTTTCTGTCTATTAAACTTGCAATTTGATGAACTAGTAATATAAACTTTATAAGTAATGCAAACATATTTGCTATCTAGCTAGCGTTGGTTAGCTAGAACATTTAGTGTACAAGTTAACAACATAATAATAATGACACTAACGTAAAAATATTTGATGCTCAAGGTAAAAGCTTTGTTGGTGAAATTTTCAATTTGAGAACATATCTTATTATTACAAGTAAGAAATCACCGAGGCAGTCCGCTTCCTTACCTTACTTAGTGCGAAATGAATATCTCGCGCCGGCGCCAAGCGTTTATCGAGCGGCAGTTTTGTTGCCAGTGCGCATGTGTACCTTGGCACTTATATTTTCTTTTTTAACAACATTAGCCATTTAGAAAAAAAAGAAGCAATTAAAACTATTCAGCAACTATACAAGACGGACTTTCATGTTGAGATGACATTAATAATACTCTGTTTCAGTCTCCTGGACTGAAATAAGACAGACTGTCAGCCAAGTCACCAAAGTGTCTTTCCGCTGATTTGTGTAAAACTAGTATTTTTTATTTCCCGGCTAGTTCAAAACGGACCAATATGGTTACTCAAAGCGATCCGACCTCCTATGTTTCACTGATAATGAACTAGAAGAACAATTATTTTAAAAAGCTGAGTGAACATCGGTGTATCGTCTTCAAACTGTCAAGGCGGCTCTTTCTTATTGGTGGAATGTCCCTACATGCGAGCCAATGGGAGTGAGAGTTAATGAACCATGTGCATTTGTCCCAAAATGTAAACAAATATCTCTTAATAGGTCTCAACTGAAAATGAAAGAACAATTCACATCAGGACACCGCGCTAAAACCATTGACATATTGGAATTAAAATAGCCTATCTGAAGGGTTTACATCGCACCTTAAAATTCTGATTAAGTTAAAGGAAACGTCCGGACTTGTGAAATTCTAAGTAAGAATCTCTTTTGCTTTCCTAAGTACAGTTATGGTGATCTGAATTTTTATTGTTAGATTATTTCAGCACTCCAACAACCGTAAGTTCTCCATAAGTCTTAAAGATCTTTTTTATAATCAGTTTCCACATGTATAAAGTTTGAAAATAGCTGCTGAACAACAAACTTTCAACACGCTTTGTTAAAAAAAATCTGAAAGCTTTCAGTACTTAATTGTCGACTTATAAACGCCTAAAAAACATTTGTGTAAGAAATGAAGGGTTATGGAAAATACGCAGACGAACCGCTCAGACCAGCAGCTCCGCGTTCATAGCCCTATGTGGCTAACATTTGTTTCCAGTAGGGAGCAGCATTGTTCCTCTGCAATGTTAAGCACCCTTATGTTTGAAGATATTCACCGAACATTTTGAAGGTATTATACATCCCAGGTGTAATAAATAAAAACAAACATGTTCGTTATTTTATTAGGCTCCCAAACTCATAACATTTGTTCCTTAAACGACATTTATAATATTTGTCAAATATCATATAGTAATACACATTACATATTTATGACAGCGTAAATGAATATACAGCAGGTGCATGTCTTTTCCCTTTATTCTTTTAAATTTACGCCTGTAAATTATGATCGCCCGCTGAATTCAACGAATATGATTGGTTAGATGGAACTGCAGTTGAAACAAATATTCCATATATTCAATAGCCGCAAAGCTTGTCGAGCTTCTTTAGATGGCTCGCAAAGTCTCATTTTTAGCCGAAGGCGAATGTTGTGGATGTAGTTCAGTGCAGAAACACGGAAACATGAAGTGAAACACCCCGCCCCCCGCCTCTCCAGTTGGCATTTGGCACGGTCACTCTAGCTTGCTAAACTTTCTGTCATACGAAATGACTTGGTGCATTGATACTGTTCAACCCACTATATGAAGAAGTAGGAGGCAAGCAAATCAGTATATGCAAATCAATACAATACGTTAGTTTTGCTTTCTGCCTTGAAAGTGATCTGAAACACAGTGATGTGTCTGACTTGAAAAAACAGATCATTTCCATGGAAGATTGATGCAGTTCTTATCCATGCCATCAGCACACCACCCCTTTGTCCGCTGCATGAAGCCTGCATTTTCAACTAAGTTTTAAAAACTACTTGAACGTCGAGAAACGGACGGAATTTTGAGAAGGGAGCGGAAAAAATATGTTTAGTTGTGTTAGTGTTCTTGAAAATTGTTTAAACTCATTGTCGTCAATTAGTAAGACCAAGATAGTTTGCAACTGATATTAGCTTTAATAAATTACTATCAGATATGAGCTCTGCGAACAATTTCTGTTCTCAGCACAGTTTTGACACTGAAACCTATTTGTTCATGTTTTCAAGGGTAAATAAACATGTAAAGAAAAACTATATGTTATCTCTGCCTCTTGTTATGGTTCAGTGTTGCAGTTAGGCCTCAGAAAAAAAAAAAATCTTCCCTGAAGCCATTGTGAAAAGTCTATCTCATCTTTAGTGTTAGATGGATAAAATACATATTTAATCCAGCATGCCCACTAGGACTAACAGCTGGACTGAAGTGCATCTGCGTACATATGTTTATTTTAAATAAATATAATTCACTTTGTTCTCTTATGTTAGTGATCAGGATACCTGGTTCTGTAAAACGAATATACTTCCATATTGCGAGCAGTCACATGGTACTAGAGAGGAACTTGGTGGCTGAAGAGGCCACACACTGTATGAGAGTTTGCTTAGACAGATCTCGTGATAGAATTTCTCCTGCGTCTCTGTCTCTTACAATGCATTGTTCTCAGATGTTATAGCTGCTGGGTCTGAGCAGAAAGAGAATGGAGATAGTCAAAATCATGACTGTGCTTCTGGCTTTTCGTTTCTGTAAAGGTACGTGCTTCGTGCTTCAGATCTCACATTTTTATTTAAGATTTTCTTGTGTGTGCCGGAAACAAAGAAAAGGTATAAACCTTTGTGTGTTTGTGTGTGTTATATCCCTGATTTGATTTAGTGATGAATGTTTTTATTTGACAAATCTCTCTCTTACATTACAAAATGATCAGGTACTGTAAAATTCTTTATTTGTATTTGGCATATTCTCCACATTTTCATATGACTCACATAATGTTATAAAATTTCTCTGATTCAAGAAAGCATGTCACACATTTTGCCATGTTCTACACTTGTGGCACAACTTGTGAACTGTACGAGTGGTTAGTCAAAATTGTTCAGGATCTCCTTGAAAACAACTGTTCTGTGTGATGGAGTGATTTTTTCAAGACCTAGTTTCTTTTATTTAAGTTGTACCCCTCTAAGTTTGACTTACCGTATTTTTTTCTGGCCATTTTTGAAGTAGTTCAAAATATTACCCCTAAACACATTCCTAACAGCTTTTTATATTACTTTTATGAATTTCCACTGATATTCAGAATGATTTTCTGTGCTGTAGGTATGTACTGATTTGTTTTTTACAGCTTAATGTATTTTTCATATATCAGTGATCTTTCTCAACCATTATTAAAAGAAACTTGAAAAAGTCTAACAGGCATACTTCTGGTGCAATGTGGTATGGAAGCACAATATTTCTCAAAGTTCAAACTGTGACACAGGATGTGGCAGTGGGTGTTTTGTGTTATACTCGCTTTGTAGCTGTTGCAGGTGCAAACATTTCTCAACAATAACCTTTATGATCACCACAATAGCAGACACTACACAAATGTTTCAAATGGGTGCAGTGATATCAATGTGTTTTCCACCTAATACTCATTTTAGAAAAAGCTATTCCATTTTTCAGAAATGACTGACTCAGATGTTTTCAAACCTTGAAGACCTATAGCTAAGATAAAGATCAAATCAAAAACATGTCAGCATTTGCCCATTTAAAAATTAAACAACATTCCCTCCAATACACGCTGTAAAATGCAAAAATGCCATTAGTTTGCTTGGCTTGAGAGCAAGAGGTAAACTTATTTCCTAGATCGAATCAAGGTGCTAACTCAGTGAATTTTGATTTCTGCCTCTTGAACGCAGAGACAAATTTATTACCTTTATCAAATTAAGGTACTTAGTGAATTTTAACTTTATAACCATATATACATAAAAATATATTTACATATATATTTCTCTTCTTGAGGAATTCCTTCAGATATATTTAAATACCTGTTTCTTACATGGTGACCCTTCTTCACCGTGTGAGTAATACATGACATTTTTACCCTCATTTTCTTTCTGTTCTTCTTTTGTCAGTGATGGCTGGACCTGTCATTAAGGAGCTCTCTGAACCATGTTCCTGGACTTTGATGTCTTCTCACGGTGAGAACGAGACAGTTACACTCTCCGTTGAGTCCACTGACAGTCTCATCAGTCAGGTCTGCCAGGCTCTTGGCTGTGGACACATGCTCTCACGCAAGGAGAACAGAGCACCACCTAATAGTACCTGTCTCACTGGCTGCTTCTACCATAACCCTGAAATAACCAATTGTACTGAAGTGGTGGAGAGTACTTGTACAGTCCTGTCTCATGTTCTCTGTGGTAAGAACAGAACACCTGTCTCATCGAATATTTATGGGGGAAAGGCTTATTACACTGTATTTTTATGAACAGTTGTTGTGTACCATGAGCATAAACCAAGCAGGTGCGTACTTTTTTCAGAGTATCCAGAAACAAAAAAAAGATAAGTGGGAAGCTGTGAAGTACCATGCTATCATTAAATGTACAGTACAGAGTACATTTAATGTACTGTATAGTAATATGCTACAGTTAAAAGTATAGTGTTAACCTATATAACAACTTTGAGGAGTATGTGGCGATGTGTAAGAATTACATTACAAATTATAGTGCATGTATCAAGAAACACAGACGTCAACCTTGAGAATTGTCATAGAACTTTTTATTTGCTAAGAGTATTAGAATAAGGACATGATGGGAATGGGCGTGTTTGGTATACATGACCTTAGTATGAATAAAAAAAAAGAGGTATTAAGTATTATATGAAATTCCCAGTGCTCTGACAAGCTCTTCTGTCTGTTGGCAGATGCTCCTCATGTAATTGAGCAGACTAAAACATGTTCCTGGAGTCTCAGGTCTGTTAAAATGGATTCCAGAGTTATTTTAACGGAGGAGTCTACAAACAGACTGGCTGGGGAGATCTGTCGGAGTATGGGTTGTGGAGAGATTCTTAATCTCATTACAAACAGGTCATTAGTTGGTGACACTTGTCTTTCTGGTTGTACCTACCACAACTCTCGCTTGAGAAACTGCACAGACATCGTAAATACTACGTGCCACGTCCTACAAGGAGGTACCTGTGGTAAGTCACAAAACAGATTGCTCAGTGAGTGATCATTAGGGCTCATACGATTGGGAATCTTTTTCCTCTCTGCTGGAAACTGTAACTCAAACAGACTAGTCACAGTATGTTCTGAGAACTGTTTAGTCATGTTTCAGGTGCGTGTGCGTGTGCGTGTGCGTGTGCGTGTGCGTGTGCGTGTGTGTGTGCATGGGCATGTATGCGTATGCACTTGTGTGTGCCTGGCGTGTGTGGGTGCATGTCTGATGTTATTCCCGAATAAAAGCTAGAAAAGGTCAGTTTCAGTCTGTAAGCTTTAATACTCACAACAACATGCACATTATCTGTGCAAAGATCAGTCACACATTCTTAATATCTCAGTTGTCACAACTGACTATTATTTGCTGGAAAATGACATTTTATCAGTGTAAAGTATTACTGAACTCAACCAACTAGTTCATGAATCTGTCACCACAGGAAACAATGCGGTCCGCCTGGTTGGTGGCAGCCATAGATGTGCAGGTCGTGTGGAGCTGTGGAAAGCAGGGCAATGGGGCACGGTGTGTGATGATGGTTGGGAGAAGCAGGATGCTGACGTTGTATGCGCCCAGCTGGGCTGTGGTTATGCCTTGTCTGTGTCTGGACAGGGAGGGCCTTTTGGTCAAGGCAAAGGCCCTATCTTCTTGGATGAACTTAATTGCACAGGCACAGAGAGAAACCTGTGGGAATGCCCTGCCCTAGAAGAGGGTCATGACTGTGGCCACAAAGAGGATGCTGCAGTCGTGTGTTCAGGTACATGAGACAGTTCGTGGTTAATGTTTCAGTAAGAACAGTAAAAACAGAGCATGCTAGTGGATCAGCTGCAAAATGATATCTGGCCTAGATAAGCATCTATGTATGAAAATTCTCATCAGATTCTTATTTTTTAATCTTTTTCACTGTTTTCTCAAGTACATATTCACACCATTATGTATTCTCTATGACACCAGGGTACACTGAAGAATGCATCTAAAAAAATCAATTTTACAGTCTAGCTCAAAAATGAAATGTCTCTGATGTTTGGGTGCCACCAACTTTTCTTTTCTTTTTATGCTGTAGTTCAGGTCATATTCTTTAGAGCAGCTGATGTGGTGCTCATTTTGATAATGAGAGAAGCTTCTTTGTTTAAAAACATCAAAGCCCTTGGTCAACTTTCTGAGGACTTTGGTAAAGGGAAATGTAATGGGATTGACATACTGTTAGGATTCAATCAACCAATAAATCACATCATCTAAATTAATCTAAATTATAGCAATTAAGATACATGTTATTTTTTGTGTATTTATATTATCTGTCTTTCTCTCTCTCTCCCCCTCCCTCTCTCTCTCTCTCTCTCTCTCTCTCTCTCTCTATCTATCTATCTATCTATCTATCTATCTATCTATCTATCTATCTATCTGTCTACCTGTCTATCTATCTGAATCTGTTTCTCTGACATCTTTATCATGTCGCCTGTAATCCTTCAGAGTTCAAAGCTTTGAGACTAACAGGTGGTCTGGACCGCTGCTCTGGCAGAGTTGAGATCCATCGGAATGGAACCTGGGGCACAATTTGTGACTCCTCTTGGGCAATACAAGAGGCGACCATGGCATGTACCATGTTAAAATGTGGGACACCATCAAGGTTTACTGGTTTTCCATCACACTTCCATCACAACAATGGAACACTCTGGTGGTACCTCTGTAAAAAGGAACACAAACACCTATGGGAATGTACTGAGTATGCCAACCCAGCCTATGCCTGCATTGGCACTCATGCAGCTGGACTAATCTGCAATGGTAAGTAATGATCATTAGTAAGGGCACACTTTCCAAAAATTTGTATTGAAAATATATTCTGTAAGACACTTTTGAAATTTTTTACAAGTCTTGCACACAATGCTGCTAATTACAGTGTTTAAATATGTTCAGAATAACATGCAAATGTGATTTGCTCTCTCTTTCTCTCTCTCTCTCTCTCTCTCGCTTTCTCTCTCTCTCTCTCTCTCTCTCTCTCTCTCTTTCTCTCTCGGTCTCTCTCACAGATTCACAGGGACTGCCTCTCCCATCAGCTGTTACTTCAGGACCAACTACACTGGCTGTGACCGAAGGTTAGTCACCCAGGGCTCTATCTGTTCACTGTATTATGAAGTCAAATATTACTCTTGTACAAACTGTAATATTTATACCCATCTATGAAAACCTGTGCATATTAAAAAAATAAAGTTTATTTGAAGGCATTATGTATATGAGACCATTAATCTCATTGTAGAAGTTGTGTTACGCTTTTACATCATGCTCCTCATATGCCCCTTATACTCCTCATCATATAGTAAATGACACAAAACACCCCATCTTATCTTATTACAAGCTAATGTGATATCTCTGACCTTTCCTGTTCCCCTGACATGTTTGCTTCTGATGTTTTTAACATATTCCAAAGTCTTAGGGATCACAGACGCGCCAACACGCGGGTTATTTGGGTTCTCCTTGTCTCCAGAGCTGCTAGGCTGCTTTGTGCTGTCTGGCCTTCTCCTAATAGCACTCATTGTTAATGTAGTTCGCTGCTTCAGCAATAGGAGGAAACAGCGTGAGTATAAACTCATGCAGAGTTTCTGCATGAGTTTGATGTTTTATAAATGCTGTACTGTAACATAAAAAAAATATTAGGAACTGATTTTTTATGCAACAGCATCAGTTGATTTCTCTTGTTAATGTTTCTGTTAGCTAATAATGATTTTATTTTCAAAAGAGGCTTTAACATTTTCATTTGCAGAGCTGTTTGTCCCGCCAGCGTATACTGAACTGCAAAGCAACCTTCCTGCACAAGAAAATAATTACCAGGAATCTGTCAATATCATCAAAATGACCAGTAACACTACTGAATATAACGGTCAGTGTACACAAGTCTTTTTGGTCTTTATTTGGTCTTTATAGTACATTATTAGCTTAATGCTACTTGTCTTATCCTTTCAGCTTTACATCAGCATACTGAAGTATGTTGACGGCATTGTAGAATTACCCTTGTTGTGTAATACACTGTATTTTTATTTTACCCATTACACAGTGCAAGGCGTATCAAATCCCCAAAGTTTCTGGACCCAGAGTAGTGTTGAAAGTACCACATATGACACAGACCAGGAGCAGAATGATTACTGTTCAGACCCAGCTCAGCCCCTGTCCACTTTCCGGAGTGAGTTTGCATTGATTCTTGGGTTATTATCAATATACAGGTATGACACAGGCACCTTACAAGTATTACATATAAAGATTAGGTCATATAGGTTATGAAGAAACGTGCACCCTCCTTTGCATTGCAGTACTTAAATAGTTAATTGCTTAAATAAAATTTATGCAAATGTAGAAGTTGAGAGAATTGGTTCCTCTGCATGAACAGAATTGTTTCGCATAGATTATATAACCTGTGCACCAAACCTCCCTAAATGTAGGCATACTCTGATTTTTGAAATTTAGAGAACAATCTTGGGTTATATTTATTTGAAGAATCAAATATGCCTCTTGACAATGTTAGAATGCTTTAACGTTAGAACATTCCTGTCGTCCACACTCTTAGACTCTTTACGATACAGTGCAGAAGGTCGAGTTCCCGTACTGAAAAACTCAAACCTGGACAGTGTGACTGAAGAGGGTGAGTAGAGACTCCTGGTTGGCAAGTTTTCCACCTGGAGGTCTGCACTCTCATGGGATTTCATTTCAGTCCTAATCTAACACAACTTAGTGTAATATCACAACTCCTTGGGACCATTTTTTGAATGAGGTGTCTGTATAGATCCATACAAAAAAAACCTCCTTTTGACTCTCCAGAGGGACAAATGCCCACCCTTTTCTTACTATTACCCTAAACAGTCCAATAATATTTATGAGAGCTGTACTGCTTTAGATCAGACATGATGACTTAAAGAGCCAATGTAATTTTTAATCATGTTTGGTAGCTATTGGACATGAGATGTTCTCAGCGTTGCTTATATGTTATATAATAATTCAGACATGAAGGTTAAAAATATAGAGGGATTATTTAGTTAAAATATTTATATCAACTCTTCTTTTTTGTGAAACAATTTAGGCATGCTCCATGTTCCTGATGACTACCAGCAGATCAGAAAGATCCCATCTGTCTCTCCAAGTGGTAAGAATTGCCATGCACAGTTCTCAATAAATGTCAAAGACATGAGTACAATTAGAGATCAAGATAATGTGAATGTGTCTTTTTTTCCATGCAGTTGACTCATTTGACTCATCTAGCACATCCTCTGGAGAATGTTATGAGAACACAGGGACAAATGCTGATGATCAAGGTTTTAGTACTTTTGCTCTGTCCCATTCACGCATTGGTTAATTACTAATCAAACTCAGATACAGATTTGTGTTCATTTCTAAAGTGAATGAAAAATACTGAATAATTCCTGTGAAAATGACAGAATGTGTTTTTTTTTCCTTCACTGCCATTACTATGATTCAGACAGGGTACCATTTTAGATCATTTGACTCAGATGTGGATGGTATTGTGACCATATACCACATATAAGACTTTGAAATGAAAGGTCATTCACCTCGTTTTCTTATGTAGTTCCACTCTGTCAGGCTGAAAATACAGACCACTTCCTGCAGCACACCGAGGGTCAAAACCAAGATTACAACGTCGGTCACCCATTTGCATCCGTAAACCACTTTGATCAAGGTGTCAAACCGTTCCTGCTTTCACTGCTTTTCATTTTGCTTTTCTGCTTCTCATCTGCATACAGTAGAATATTTGAAAAGTTATTCTTGCATTTTGTTTGTTCATAGTTAAGAATGTTTGTTTGGTCTTGATTCCCTTCCATTCTATGCACTGACGTGACATGCCCCTAAGTTGTTACACATAGACATTTGACGGAATATAGATGACACCAGCTCTAAATCTGGTTTGTGGTTAGTTTTTTTTTTTTTTCACACGAAAAGTATACCTCAAACCAAAGTAGCTGTGACAGTCTAGATGATCCTAGCTTGAAAACAGTGGCTTGTATTTTGATGAATGATTTTCATGCCAAAACTTGTTGAGAATTCTAGAATGGTTGTGCGCCCCTTTCAAATATTTCTGTGAAGATGTGTATGGTTCACTAATGATATATAGGCTATATATATTTTTGAGTGTTATAAGTCTGCTCAGCAGAGTGAGATTGTAAATTCTTTGTTTTGGTTCTCATTATCAGCAGCGACTAATGGGTATAGCAGTGGAGAGGACTCTGAGCTGTACTCTCCAGTCAGCCCGGACCCTGTTCAGGACTCTCCCGAAAGTGACTATGACGATATTGGAAACTACCAGCCGCTGTCTAGTGCCTGACGTGACAGATCCGAGATATTTACAAGCCATGATATGATACAGTCCACGTGCCATTCTGCAATAAACCATTTATATTCTCCCGTCAGTTTAGAATGAAAACAACTTTGTTTTATTGATCCCTGAGAACCTGTTTTTTATTCTGCTTTGCTCCTCTTTTCTGTCATTTTACCATATATCTGTTACAAATATCATATGTTTTTAAACACTGCTTATCATAACATTTTTAGCATAAAAACAGATTATCACAAACTACGATCATACTGCATATTATAATTGACACTTGAGAAGAGTACCAGTTTTTCTTTTGCTTTTCTACTACAAATGTGAATAAAGCTTTTGACAAATGCTCGGAGTGATTAAGACTTTTTTTATTTATCTGTCCACTATGGGGATAGGCATTTATGCAGTATTAGTTGACAGTAGTGTTGATTCACAGTTTGTATTAGCTCAGATGCAGTTGAGCAGGCACCGCAATTTCCATAGCCTGACCACAAGATGGTGCTGTATCCTATTCTTAGTTGTGAATTTACATATTAGCCTAGTCATAAACATGGAGATGATGGCCCCCAACTTTCATCCCTTTCAGTAGTCACCCTTTTCTCTAGAAAGTTCACCTCACAAAAAAGCTATTCATTCTCTTACTTTTAAAACACTGAGTATTAAGCAGAAGTATCAAAACATTAAGAGGTTTTGTTTTCGCATTGAGGAGTAGCTCCATTTAAAAATAAACATTGCCCTAAGGTGTTATTCATATTTTTTTCATCCAGAATCTAATTTATCAGTTACAAACACATTTTCACCAAAACGAATAAACTTCAAACATATAAAGTGAACCATTCAGTGTCAGCAGTGGTAGAAATTCGAAACATTTTCATTAAACTGTCTTTATTGAAGGTGCATTTTACTTTCATCCTAAAGTTATTGATCAAAAATCAGATGAATTTATCTAAGAGACTGTGCATTAGTTGACAACAGCGTGACTTCCAAAGGACTGATATCAATGAGATTGGTCTTTAAATGTTACATCTCCCAAATTAAAGCATCTCTCTACATTTTTTGTTTAGACCATACACTCTGCACATGCTATGATCATTTTGTATTAGACCTTTAATTGTTGGTGGACCACATTTTGAAAAATGATCTCAATATATATATGTAATATGATATTTGTTAGATTTTTTTGTGTTGCTAGGTCTGGTAATTACATTCTACACATTTGTATTTTTATAATAGATGACTGCTACAGCATCAGTGTTGTGCAGTAGGGGGCCAGTACTTGCACAAGTCCTTGAAATCCAATTTATATGTAGTTTAAGCTTAATGAAGTGATGATGAAACGGACAACTTTTTTGAGGTATGAAATCTCTCTTGCATGCCAAAGAGTGTCATCACCCAGTGAGGTATACACTGAGACTGTGCCAATGTTTATGTTCTTCATTTCAGGAGAATTTCTTGGCTCTACTGCATATTTAAACATCAAGTCCATCACTAAACTGTGTATTTAAAATCATCTATTTTCACTGGTTTGCTAGGTATGTACTTCTAATGACCTACATATTTTTCCATAGAGACAATAGTAAAAACAATGTGCTTGTATCAACGCTCTGGGAACAGCTGGTATAATTTTCCTTCAGGCATTAGTGATAGTTGTGTGCTTAGGGAAACTGATCAAAACAAATAATCAAACAATTTAGAATGGCCACGCTATGAGTAGCAAGACATATAGCAGTAACATAGTTCCCAGCGTTGACTATGTGTACATATACAGGTTAATTATAAATATATACTGTATAGACATCCAAATGTGGAGCCTTAAAACCTTATAAACTCACTTAAATATTGGACACTTGTTTATGGTGCAGTGGGTTAATATGCAGGTATGAATAAATGACAACTCACAAAAAATCATCATGAAAGACACAGTAAGCACAGCATAACTGCTGCTCCTGGCCACCATTTTAGGCTCAGTTTAGGTCTCCTTATACACACAGGTGTAGGTATAGCTAGCCTAGGATTTAGCATTCATTTCTATCAGTGTGAGGCGCAGTGGTGTGCCTAACTGCATTCCTATCCAATTCAAGCCTCTGTCAATCATCTGGATACACCCAGCAACACCAACGGTTAACTCTCAGCTGCCTGCTGCTCTCCTATATTTGATGGATATCTACTGCCATTGTTTATACACACTTATAGACAGCCCACTCAACAGGGAGGCTTGGATTTAGTCATCCAGGAATGCACTCATTCTCAGCCTAACACAGATGGAATGAAAGGAAGCCAAGGTGAAATTCCTGCATATGTGCTCTGAAATGACCTGCTGGACAGACAAAGTCATACTTAATCAAATTCAATATTTACCAGAATTGCTGCAGGTGGGTGCCGTTGCCAACTAAACATACAGTTATGTCTGGCCACAGACTGCTATGGAATCCAATATAATTACAAGCGAGATGATGATGACACAAAAAGTTTTTAGATGAATCAGTATCTCTTTGTCCCCTTTTTTTGTGTCTGTTCAGTAATGCAGTCATTTGCTCAGGATCTCAATAAAGTTGGTGGTAAATGTTTCTGTAAGTGCAGTAAAAACTGTAAACACTGCTTTTGGTGGATCAGCTGCAAAATGGTCCCTCGTCTAGATGTGTAGCTGTGTATCAAAATTCTCATTAAGTTCTCATTTTTGGATGTTTGGATGTTTTCTCAAGTACATATTCACACCATTATGTATTCTCTTTGACACCAGGATACTGAAGAATGCATCTAAAATATAAATTTCACAGTCTCTCTCAAAAAAATAGATGTTTCTGAGGTTTGGGCATCACCATATATTAACTTTCCAAACATTTTCTTTTCATGCTGTAGTTAAGGTCATATTCTTTACAGCAGTTAACGTAGTGCCCATTTTGAAAACCCGAGAAGCCTCTTTGATTAAAAACATCTAAGCCCCAGGTCCACTTTTTGAATAATCTTGGAAAAGAAAACCCGACACGATATCATAATATCTATCTATCTATCTATCTATCTATCTATCTATCTATCTATCTATCTGTCTGTCTGTCTGTCTGTCTGTCTGTCTGTCTGTCTATCTATCTAGCTATCTGTTTGCCACTGTCTTCTAACTCAACCTCTCTTCCCATTCACAGTGATAGGAATCTTCAGAACCACAGATGCTGGAGCAGATGGTTGCAGATTTTTCTGTGAATTTACCTGTCTGACCAGTGGCGTCCCACACTGCTCATCATTATTCCTGAGTGTTGTAACCCAGACACTGAAAACATTCAATGACATGATAGGGTTTCATGTAGGCAGGGAAGTGGTGTGATATCTGTGATATCAGGGAGCTTTTCCTCCTCCACACACTGTTCTGATGAAACTCTAGCTTTGCATGTGGTGAACTGGTGAAAAGGGGCTTCAGAATCATCTTGTCATCATCTCCCCTGTTGCACTTTGAAGAGGGCTCAGGTTCTACACTGTGACGGGTGAACTGCCAAACCACACATTGTTTCCTAAGAGGGGGTTAACCACTGAATAAAAGAATAGTTCAGATCAGTTGTCTATTGTGGAGTTTTTCTCTGGCCAAGTGAGAAGGTGTGTTATAAAAACTTTGGCCAAGAGGAATAATCATAAGTCATTTGATACTTGAAGAAATCAATGAAAAAGTCCTTACCTTAAAAGATCATCTTTAATCACCATCCCTGTAACATACACACACAGATATCATAAATTAATGAATGGCATTATCTCTGAAATCTGACTTAGTTTTGTTTGTGAACACAAAACATTAAGATAAAAGAAGCTGACATTAAAATACCTTCAACTGTGTTTTAAACACCCAGTCCTGTTATGCATTAAATGCTGAAGTTATTATTTTTAGCACCTGGCAAGTTCTCCAATAACTGCACTTGTGGAATAAACCGATAGCTTTGTGTAAATGGAATTTTATTCGTTTATAGAAAGACTCTGCTACGTTTATACTTATATAATTATGGAACCTGAAGCCTTTGACTCCTGGGGCTTTAAGCAGTTAGAGAAATAGTGTTGACTGTTAATTAGATGACTTTCACTACATCAGCTAAGCCCTCATCAGGAGGGTTTGAGCTCAACTGTTGATTAATAGCTCTGATCCTGCTCACTCCCCCAGACTAGTTGGGGTCTCTATGGGTCAATGCACTTATGAACATGCTTGGATGCATGCAAAGAGTGTACAATGGTCCATCAAAATGTATCATATGCATGTTCTATAATTCTGCCACAATTTGCTGCTGCCAAATTTTATACTTACTAGTAAAAGACAGTGATCACTATGATTAGGTAAATAAATGTTAATTCCAGTGGCCACTGATAGACTGCTAAAGACAGGTGGTCAGCTCGTGATTTAACACTGAAGAGACTGGTGAGGCTGAGCACATATTTTATGTCTATAAAGGGGAGGAAATGTTAAGTGTCAAGATGTCACAACAAGCTGTTGAAGTTATGTTCATTCAAGTGGTTAAATTGAGCAAGAACATTATGTGTGTTTTGTTTATATATGTAATAAACAGAGTTTTGCGTTCCAGTGTGTTTTTTGTTCTGTTCTTTGCCCTTAATTGTGTAGAAAAGCATAACAAAAAAGAATATCTGGCAAAGAGCAGAGAAACTTCTCATGAAAACACTCCCCAACAATCAGTTATAAACCATTTTATGTTGCCTTATAAGCCACAATTATTTTTAATGTTTGGCATAAACATGCATAAGTATTTATAAACATTTACAGCAACGTCCATAAAGCACTTTTGAACCATATCACTTGCTATCATAAGAGGCACGAGGCAGGAAGAGAATTTAGAAATCTACAGACAATTTACGGGGCAAGTTTATGAGTCTGTTCAGAGAAATAAAACCAGTACTTCAAAGTTATCGTAGGAGCTCAGCAGAAAGCTAATTAACCTTTAAGTTGCCACTTTGCCGATTTTAAAAGGTTTCCCTTCCTTCTCAAGGTAGCACTGCTTTACAGATAATCAGGACAGAGCAACTGACAAATCTATTAAATTCAGTTGGGGCCGATGAGAGGCTGTAAAAATACTTTTTGAATGTCTTTGTAATCTCATACGGTGGTTCGTCCTGTTTAACAATGGAAAACTAAGGAGAAGTGTTGTAATGCATCACATCCCTTTATTGACAGAACTGGATACTCTGAGAGGATGGAAAATGTGAAAGGTATTAGCAGACCTTCCATTTTACACAGAATTCTCATGCAAATGTCATGTTAAAGTAAATACATGCTTGTTATAATAACCTTGTGAAATGGTCTGACGAATGAAAATAATTCGACTCGAATACCCAAGGCAATCATCAATTTATAGTTAGGGTAAAAAAAAATTAAGTTCCTAAGCTCAAAACAGTCCTGAATCCATCAGTATTACAACCCGTAGTTTTATGGATTTTTATCAAGCTACATTTACTGTGTTCCAGCAGCATAAGCAATTCGATTCTTTACAAAGGCAGGATGCAGTGGGCTTTCCTTTACTACAAATCCTTTTTTTTTCTTTTAGTGTTCTCCAACAAGATATTGTAGATATTGAACATAGAAAGTAGTGTATCTTCAGATGGGTGTCATACATTAACCAAGCCTGAAATGCTTCGATATGCACATTGTCCCATCAACTGAATTCTTGGAGAAAAGAGTCTGTGTGGAAATAGATCTCATTACTATGGTTCAAGGTTCATTTGTAACCTCTTGTTTATAAACACCTAGCTTGTGAATTATTAGCCTGGTCTTACGTTTGGCATAGCACCAGGAGACTCTGTTGTCTTTTACACCACTAGGTAACTAGCCAATACTTAAACAGAATGTCATAAAGGTTAACACATCTTCACAGTCCCCGAATCCTTTTGTGAACTCCATCCTGAACTGGCAGCTCTGAAGGCTTGAGCCAGAACACTAACTGTGCGTGAATGGTTGTGTGGCTGGGCTGAGTGTGGGGCTGCCCTAAATGGCATATGAGTATTTCTATAGTCAGGGTGGAGAGAGGAACTGAAGTCAATAGACATGTTTTCCACTCACGTTAATCCCTCAAGGGACATCAAGGAGTGAGAATGAAATCAGCATGCCCAGCTTAAACAAATAATCAAACCCCCTCTCAAAGGTGGGACTGATGTCATCTGTTTCGAAAGAACTAATTGTGCCCAATCAGAGCTCAGTGCCAATGGAGTGGATCAGATGATTGACAGGTCCTGCTGAGTGTTTGTTTTGGATCGCGTACATGCTCTTAGATCAGTGCGTTTAAACAGGGTGAAGAAAAAAGCACTTTGGCTGTGACAGTGGGCCAGGTGAGAGCTGTAGTGTAACAGAGTTTGCCAGCCAAGGCACTGCAGTCATAGACTGTGCACTGTGTCCAGCATACGTTGGCCATTAATTACTGCCTTTCAGGCAGGCACTGATTCATACATTATTATGTAACGTATAACAGTACAAAATAGCAATTTAGTTTGTGAGAGAACACCATAAGACCATCTGAGATGACTTACTTCATTGTATGTTGGGCGAAAACGCATGTATTGCGCACACTGACCATTCCTGGTTCAACAAACTTGCCAACGAGAGACAGTGAGTCAAGTAATGACAACATGTAGACTTTGTAGTGCGAGGTTGATGACAAATGTTTTTACAGTTGCTCCTCTTCCATCAAATAAAGATGACAGCATACAGCGGACATGGTTGTTATGCCATTTCAGAGTATTTTTTGTGTCGACATTCAGATTAGATAATGATTTTCTTTGTGGATAATGATTTTCTGGTGGTCTCTCTGTTTAACATAGTGACTTAACATTAAGTAAATACAAACCTTTCCAATCATAGTTTGTCTACAGGTGACTTTGCTCAACCAAAGACAGCACGTACAATAAAGAACGGTCAGTGAGTGACCAGAGACCATCATTTCAGACGCTTGAATCGTTAAGAGGAATTTCAAGCTACTGTTAATGATACCAAACAGTCCTTACTGAAGTTGACAATCCTGTGCTACAAAAGCCTGTGTTGTTCATAGCTAAAATATTCACCCTGTCACAGGTGGCTATGATGATGCCTTAGTTTAACTGAACTCGCTTGCTTAAATGTTAATTAATTTATTTGCACATTGTTTAAGATTCTTCATAGATCTTGTGAATTGTGGTGAAAGGGGCTTAATAATGGTGACTAATGGTGAGAGTGTGACATGGGCTCTGACTGCACTGCCCTGTGTCGGCGTCTGCCACCTCATGGCACCAGTTTAACCCCCGAATTCTTCACATTCCAGTGGACGTGGGCCACAAGTCTCACTGTGGTCCATTAAAGATGACTGATGTTATTTGCTACCATTAGGCACTACCAGGCAATTGACCCTTTGACCCTCTACAAGCGACCTGTTGGAACTGCTTTTAAGTGTATCGTTAAATCTCCATGGGAAAAGCTTGCCTATCCAGGATCAGGTCGTCCTTAGCAATCAACACCTAGAGGTTAGATGGTTGAGCCGGGAGCTTGAGTTCAGTCTACCATGATAAATCCCCCCCCCCCCCCCCCTCCCTATTGTGTCAAGGTTCTGCTAAATGTGCATTTGCATGTGCGTGGATATACGTTGCGATATTTTAATATTGTATTTTATTGATATTTAATTGTGAAATATCAACAATGTCTTTCAAGCATTATTTTTCAGATCAACAATATTGTTTCAGTAGTCTTTATTTAAGCAGATATTTGATGCTACTGTTGCCCAGGACCAATTAGTTAAGTGAAAGCAGTGAGGAGGAGACTTACAAGATGACTGTACAATCTGGCCTCACTATCAGCACGGAGGAACTACTGTCAAATCAGAGGTTTGTCCTCCGAGAATAAGAAACAAAAAAGATATTAATATTAATCATGATTATTGTATTATCCTAATAATAATAATAACAATGTTGGTAAAAATGAGTTAATTGTAACTAATTGGCAATAACAGCAATAATGAGCTAATTGTAATGGCTTCATAACATCAAGCACAAGCCTTTAGCTAAAGCTTAAGATGTTAAGCTGTTTAGTGGGGGAGGGGGGGGGGGGGTCTTTGAAACTGCAGAGACCTCTGCATCATGCCTCTTTAAGTCTTTTGTATGAAGTGGCTTATGGACAGAGCAAACCAAAACATGAACCAAATGACTGTTATCTAATGCCTGTATGATTCCTTAAGTCTTTAAACAGTAACTGTATTGTAGTTAATGCATTGAATAAGCTCACCACAGTATCTAGGTTGACTGTAAGAATATTGTACTTATACACGATCATTTCAAATATGTACAATCATGGAAGGTCTGTTCACAGCTCTTGTTGTCTCGGAGAGAGCAAAGAAAACTGTCCATTATAAACATGATAAAATCAACATGTGATAGGAAAGACTGAAAACTTCTTTAAATACTCTGGTCAACTGCCCGAAATGAGGCTAATGAACTACATGTTCTTGCTAGTAGAGTTACAGTATAACTACATTGTAGTATGCAGTGCACCATGAAACTGTTTAAATATATGCTACATTAACTACAAAACAGTTCTTGTGAAATCCCTGTTAAAACAGTAATGACACCGTAAGAACAGATATAACCACATAACTACAAAGCTGAAAGGAGGCGCAGTCGCTATAGGCACCAAGTTAACTGGCTTTAAGTACGTGGGGTTTTTCCTGAGGAGGAGAAAGTGAAACCTAAGAGGGTTATCAGACACACTGTACTATTATTATTATTATTATTATGACTGTTAAATATTCCCTCTATGGATTTCCATACATTTCTTTAGACAGCTTAACAGCAGTAATTGGAAGCACATTGCATGCTCACTGTTGAGTTACAGTAACATGGTAATTGATAAAATCTGCTGTCCTCTTCTCTTCTGTGTACCTTTGTAGATAAGGTTAGACATTTGTTTCATATTTGGTGAAAGTAATGTACAGTGTTTTGAATTGCATTGGGATATTACAATGCTTCTATATGTTGCGGCTTTCAAAATTCACCACAATTTCAAATGTTGGATTTCTTGAGTTCAAGTGTGTGTGTGTGTGTGTGTGTGAGTGTGTGTATGTGTGTTTGGTGGTGTGTGTGTGTGTAGAACAGTGTGTGGGGTGTGCGTGCGTAGTTCAACAATGTGGCTTCTTCGTTTTCACAATGCGAAATATGTGTCCTGTGGCTTGGTTCTGGAGGAGAAACCCTTCCCCCCTCTTTAATTCAATCCAACAACACTTCCTTATCCGGCCTGTTAGTGTCAAGGCACATTTCCTCCTCTGTCTTAGTGATTCAGACATGGGTCCAGCTCAGTCCAACAGGACAGGTTTTGGGTTTCTCTAAAAAGGCAAAGGGCTTCAGAACCAATCAACGCTTTGCTGATTTTTATTGAGCAGAAAGTTCACTTTAACCTCTGCCACAAATAATACTTGCTACCCACAGCGAAAATGTTAAGAACAATGACTATTAAAAAGGTGATATTCCACACTCTTCAATATATTTGAAAATGGAATTAACATGTGTTGCACTATGCCCTAGTTACACCTCCAAGCTTTTTGCAACACTGTAAAATGGATCAGGTCAGACCTTTTTTTTTTTTTTTACCTGCCAGTGTTATTGTGGCATTTGACAGTCATTTATGATGACACAGTGTATTGATCCAAAAACTATGAGAATATCCTATCACTGGTGCTGTTATGTAACTGAACTGCAACAAATAGTTCATGCAATAATTCACCCATCTTTTAAACATGAGGCTCTGTCAATTGTGCTACTACAATGGCTTAATGCATTCCTCCCATGTTGTGACATCCTCGTTTGAAAATGTGGCAATCACTGAAGACTTCACAAGCTGATGGTGAACATATAGTTGCTTAGCAAGCTGTAAGAGCAAGTTCACCATCCATGTCATTCATGGATATGTTCTCTGTGTTGCTCAGTATTGGCACAGGGCAGACAATTCCATAGTGAGTGTTACAGCATGTTGGTCCCTTCTACAAAAAGATTGGATCTTGCTGTGAGGGGGCAAAAAAAAAAAGAGACAATCTGTAGGTCATTACTGCTAAATGAGAGTCTGTGATCTTTGAAAAAACCATAGTCGCTAATGGCTTGCCTTGTGTCCTGTGTCATTTCCTTTTGATGTGCAAACACTAGAGCAATCCGGGTGCTCGATGCAGTAAAGATCCACGACAGACCCTTTTAATTACAAGGGCAAAAGATTCACTGTAGACTCTCCTCATCTGGTTTGCATTTCGCTTCAGACTGACTGTAAAGCAACACTACGGTTGCTGTCATCGAAACCCAGCCTCTAACGTGTAAAAGAAGTCCAGAGCCTGATTACCATTCAGTCAAAACACATGAGCAGAGGTCAGGTCTGTCTCCGGGTAACTCTGAATCCTCCTCTAAGTAGCCTAATCCACACGTAACTAAGCCAAATGTACACTGTGCAATCTTGGCCCAACCAAAGCCACATGTTTCTGAGCGCTACCTATTACAAACATCTGTGTGTCTCCACATCACTTTATCCCCTTTAAGACAGTGCAAAGCTGCTGGCTCGGCTTTGACCCGCACAGAACACTCACTCTGTTTCTTTGATTTTCCCTTTTGGATATTTGTGAAATCAGTTAACAAGTGGGTGCCTGGACTCCAGTATGGAGAGCCCCCTTCTGCGGATGGGTGTGGTCTCCTTGAGAACTTGGTTCGGAGCATGGCATGGCTGGTCTTAAACTGGGCTCCTCTGACAAGAATTAAATTATCAGAGTGTGTTTGAGTGACTGACTGCGATAAAATGCCAAAGATTTCAGTGATTTAAGGGAGCAACATCCCTTGGATTTATTCATTTTCACGAGTGAAACTCAGACTGATAAAAGGCCAGTTTTGTCATCTTTGCTTTGGATGTTGATGGACAGATTTGGTGCAAGTATACCTGATCCAAACCAATCTAACAATCGATAAATGGTTACGGTGGTTAGACACTGATGGGTGAAGGAGGTGCAGAATTAACTGATCCTAAATCAGTGGTAAGGGGCAGAAGGTAAAGAGAAGAAGATTAACCTGTTGGCCTTCATTCTTCTTTGACCCCAGCTATCTAAACACACCATTCCACTTTCCTTTCTAAGTTGACTATGCAAACCTTTCTTTTAACCTCTCCATCACTCAAAGGTCTTTTAGGTCAGTGGCATTTGACTCTTTGAAACAAAATGGCATCTTCTTAAATGTGTAAGACAAAACAGGGAAATCAGGACAACAAACTGCTAGAACTGAACACAATAATTTCTTCAACAATCTGTAAGGGGAAAACTCAGTGACTCAAGGGAAGGACTGACTGAAAGGGAAACATATATGCAGGTTTTAAAAATGTGAACATTATAAAATCGGAAACTTTGATTCTGTCTATTTCAATGTACAATGTCTTGTTGACAGGGAATCTGAACTTGAAGTTTAGGGTTTTTTTTTCCACATACCATCTGTGGAGGGTTCCTTTTCCAGCGTGCTTTTTTGTTTGATGATCTAGCAAAACATACAAGTCATTTGTTTCTTTGGAATTAAAAGAAAAAAAAAAGAAAACAGAAAAATCAGACCAACCCTCCTGTGTATGTAAGGCTGATATGGAGAGATGATGATACTCCCCACTGTCTCTGCCTAATATCAGTTGTTCTTGCACAAAGATGCACCGCATTCCAGTCTATTGTTGGTAAAACAGCTTCCCTGAAAAGCAGCCTAAATCATGGATCCTTTATATTTTACCCCAGTGTACAGATCCTGGTGTGACAATGTAACAGGGAGACCAAGAGGTCTGCTTGAACCATTACACACATTCTTTTCTCTTGTTCTCGGTTTCTGTTGATTGCTTCCTCTTTCTTCAATGAATGTATACCTTTTAAATGCACACAGTGCAGTGAAACAAAAGGACACTTGACCTTTGACCTCCAAGCAAAAGCAAGCTTAATCTGATGTTAGGATCCTCTGTTTCTTTTGTCTCTCACAGACTGGGAATGAATGTAGCCCTGGACGTTGAGGTCACTCCACGCATCTGTCCACTCTTTGCCGAACACTGTTTGTGTGTGTGTTTGTGTGTGTGATTGTGTGTGTGTGTGTGTGTGTGTGTACTTCTCTCTCTCTCTGCCCCCTCCTCTATTCACACACACAATAAGGCCACCCAATAAGTGTCTGTTGACCCTGCTTTCACCCCTAATAAATTCAGCATCCCCACATATCTACAGTAGTGAAACGTAGTAGGAATCACTTACATTGATCCTTTCAGGACACTTTAAACGAAGGAAGGTTGTTTTGGGTCTTGTGTTCTTTGTCTTAAAAGAGTAAGAGTCTATTCTATTATAGAAACCATTTTTGATCAGTATAAGTGAATGGAAAAACGTAAAGGAATGAGAACCATGGGAAAGGACGTGTGTGTGTGTGTGTGTGTGTGTGTGTGTGTGTGTGTGTGGCTATCCACAAGCATAAAATGACCAGAGCAATGGCTCGCACATCAAAGCAGAGTGACCTAGCTTTTTTTTCTGTTTTAATATATTTTAAGTAAAACAAGGCAAGAGAATAATTTTAAAATCCTTTTTTTAATTAGTTCCCTGATAAAGCTGTATTTAAACTTGTGCAGTGTTCAGAGGAGTATGTTCTAATACTTCACTACCACAGTGAGTCTGCTGAATAGAAAAGTCATAGAATGCAGAAAAATGTGTTTAATGAACTGTGTCAATGCATACATTTGATTTCAACATAGCGTCTGTTCTTACATTTGTGAAAGCCACTCTTCATTTTTAATTTGATTAATGTATGAGGCAAAATAAGAAATGCACTGTCACACTGATGTAACATTGATTATTTGTTCTATAAATTTCTATAAATTTCTGTGCACCTGTAAATAACTGAAAATGATAGGAAACACATTTAACTACATGGACTATAATTTTCTCCTAATTTCATCATTATAATAATATTTTCATGTTTTAATTGGATATTCACATAACTACTCTGCAATGGCATTTTCTCCTTAGTATACTTTGTACAAGAACACATTCATGATAAAAATTTGCATTGAGGTAGATACATAACCAGAATAACATGGTTTTATAGATATATGAATCACAAACACTTAAAACGCAAAATTACAAAGCATTTTGACATTGCTCATTGAAAAACAAAAGTAATAACTTAATAGAATATAAATAAATTTGGTCCTGTACAATCACAATGTACAAATCATACATTTTATGATTCAAAAAGCAGTGCATCAAAAAGTGAATGGCAACTTGAATATTGTTTTTGTTTTGGATCTCTTCAGCTCTGCACTTCAGAAATGTGCAGCAAAATTGACCAATATTAGAGGGTGAAATCATATTATTTTTACTGTGGTAGTCCTTAAATGCTTAAATTTGTTTTCCTCTTTCTTTCTTCTTTTGCACTTGGTGGAAGTATCTAGCAGAAACAACAGATCTGCTTTGTAGAGCACCAACTGAAGGATCAATATCAGGTTTCTCTATGGAGAATTAGGATATATGTTTGTTCTTCAAACTGACATGGCTATTGGCTGACTGAAGGTTATGCCAATACATTATGCATGCCACAGGCAAACTCTGATGGTCCATGGTTTGAGCAACACACAAATCAGACTGACTCTCTTTCACTCTAAAGCTATTGTCATTTAGCTACCAACAACAGTCACCTACAACCACACGATTCCACAACCATATCTTCATACTGCTTGTACACTACATTATTCCCTGCATCAATGTAGAGGATGCTGATGGGACTGAGTTTGGATGGTACACAGCAGCTGGGTGGCATGTTACTGGGGTTCATGGAGTTCATGAGGGTTTGAATGATGGCATGATTGGTTG
Source organism: Chanos chanos (assembly GCF_902362185.1). Lineage (NCBI taxonomy): Eukaryota > Metazoa > Chordata > Actinopteri > Gonorynchiformes > Chanidae > Chanos > Chanos chanos. Next base: position 13,465,369 of record NC_044506.1, on the reverse strand, counting down.
GCTCTAGGTGTGATCTCAGGGGAAAGTCACACACGCCCTCACAGTGGTATGCCTCATAGTCCAAAGGAGCTATGATCCAATCATCCCAACCCAGTTCTCTAAAATTCACATGCAAAGGCTTCTTGCTACATCTGGATTTACCCTTTCTGCCATGCCGCTTACCATGACGGTTGTTCGGTGTGGTCCTTCTCCGGCGGGATTTAAAATGAGAGCTCCTTTCCTTTGCTGTTTTATCAGGGCCCCAGAGTTTTATTTTCTCTCTTTTTTCATAGAAAAGGCTTTGCCTCTTCCTTGACCTTGTGAACACCACCAAGATGGCTTTCTTTTGCTGAGGGCGGCCATGTCGGTGAAACCCAAGATACTGCAAGTCAATTTCCCTCTCAGGGTTGTCAAGTGTAGCCTTGAGTTCCAAACAAAAGTGCTTCCCTTGTGAGTGGTGCTGGCGCTCTTTCAAAATCTCCCAGACATCCAAAACCTCCCATCTAGGCTTCTGCGTGTCTTCCAGATCAAGTGTTTTGGAGTCCAGAACATGTTGAGATTGACAGGAAAGTAACTGAAGTTCCACGGGTCCTGTTTCTGATGCTCTGAAAGTTCCGGAGACTTTTGTGTATATCCTCAGTTCAGCACCCAGTAACTCCACTTTGTCAGACAGAGTGGAGACATCAAACAAATACTTCTGTCTTTGTAAAGGGGAATTCAGAAGGTCATCTGTAAGACAGAGTTAAGACAGTTGTGTTCATGTCCATTCCATGGGCTTTTTAAATCATGCAAAAGATTTAAAGATATTAAAATGGTCTAAACAAAAAGCAAATTACGTTTCAGCACTGCAGATTAGACAGATAAACATTTAAGTAAACACTTTTTACACATTTTACCATGAAATATACCACTTTGTATCGCATCGTTTTAATCGTTTTAAGAGTTGATAGACAACTTTAGATGATATCGTATGCACATGACTTTTTACCAGAAAAAAAATCTTCTCGTTACATTTGTTTGTCCACGAAATCAAAAATAGCTTAACAAAGTATGGTTCTATCCATCATTTAAATCCAGGGTATGATCTTGTAAATGGACTTGGCTTAAACAGTGGTTAGCCTACTCAGAGAAAAGCAACAGGTAACTAACCTTGTCCATGGTCCACAAAACTCGTTATAGTATTTGCAGCTTTTGACGAGCGAAAAAAACTTGCGTTGAGCCCAAGTTTTTCAGCGGCAGAAAATGTCTTATAAATTGAGAGCATATAGTCGTGTGGTTCAATCGAATTCTTCACCGCTTGCTGGAGATTCTTTCTTGATAATGATGATGCAGAGAGAGCATAGATATCTTTCATACTTTTCGGTACTTTTTGCCCATCAACAAGAACTCTGGCGTCTTTCGTACCCTTAAGAGGACTGGGAAAGAAACCCGTCATTGCCTGCAGACTTGGAAGATTCAAAAGAAAGGTGAAAACAATAACAAAATGTGTTATTCCATACATTTTAACTGCTGTGACAAGAAAACAAATATCTGGCATTAATCAACTAACTTTCACAGCTGCACGGTGTCGCGATCAGCCGGTGACATGAGTGGTGTTTCAAAGAGCGCCTGCACGCACCAAACTGAACTATGTGGTGCACGCCTTCCTAAATAGGGTCGTGGAGCAATTTGGGGGCTCGCTACCTCTTTCCACCGGTTTGCTCCTAAAACAAGACGTGATGGATATCGTTCCATCTCATTGTTCTCGATTTTACGGGGTTTTGACTTGCAAGTGTAACAAATATGATCTGAGCCTACGTTTCTTCAAATATTCACATACAAGCATAAAAATGTAGGAAAAACACTCATTCCCACACTCTGAACAAATCTGAGATTAAATCGGGAATTTTTATAGTATTTTAACAAAAATGCGTATTTCCTCCTCCTCCTCATGATTATGATGATGATGATGATGATGATGATGATGATTATTTTTATTATGATGATGAGGATGATGATGATAATGAGAGAAAGTGAATCTTTTTTTAAAAAGTTATTGCCATGGAATTCCTCATGTCTGCACGTTAAAAGCGCAAACTGGTAAGACTCAGTAAAACAGACTGGTTTAAGAGACTGGACGGCTTCGCCCTCAAGTGGATGTTGAGTGTCACTTCAAGCACACAGGTGTTGCAGCATGGAAGGTATGAAATAACGTCCTTACTGGTGAAGCACAGACGTGAAGGATTACCGTTAAATGCGTTATTAAGAACCGCTAGTTCATATTACCACTTCTCATGAACCGTGAAGAAAAGAGAGTTTCGAGTTTGACAATGAACACATGTTTGCAGAATCATGAATCCAGCTTTATTAAAACGTTTCCCAAAACATTAAAAGTAAATCCCAGGTACTCACATTTCAAGACATGAGTAAAAAAAGGTTCAGTAAAAAAAAGTAAAGTCAGTAAAAAAAAGGTTCATAATTAATACACCCAGGGTTGCATCAGTGAAAAAAGTGATTTCCAAGAGAAAGTTATTTGTAAAATAAAATTAAATTGATAGACATCACACATTCCTAAGAAACACTCCAAGCATTTTATCATGACACAAGTTAAAATATTGTTTTCAAGAAAAAGTTCCTCCTTGTGTTCACCAGTGAACACTCAAAACATCCAGATCTTGGTCAATGCATAAATATGGTAGAGAAATAGATTCCTATAAATATATATTTTTATGGATCATTACTGTCAAAGAATGATAAATGCCCTAGTCATATTGTCAAGTTTCCTCTTCTGCTTGCTTACAGGCTCCTGTAAAGGAGAACTAGGGCATAAATTAGGGTGAGTAGATAGACAGAACCAGGCGATGTGGCTGGACTGGAGTCAAAGATGCTTGGGAATTCATCGTCGTCATCCTCTGTGGTGGTGCTGAGTGTGGTGGTTGTTGGTGTTGTGGTTGGGACAGCTCTGACTGTAAAGGACCCAGACTCAGTCCTCCATTCATTTAGAGTGAACGCCAGAGTCAGGTTCTCTCCTGGAATGCCAGTAGGAAACAGACATGGACAATTGTATAATGAGAGATAATGAACAAATCATGTTACAATTATAAATGCCCGTCAAATATGTTAAAGTCAGGAGACTTATTGAAAAACAGTAAACGTTGCAGATTATTATGGTCACGAAAGCTGAGCTGAGAACGTACCAATTGAGTAGATGGCCAAATCTGTGTAGTTGGCCCAGCAGCTACGGAAAGCGATGGTTGTGTTTCCATACAACCCCTCTACTGCAACGCCCCTGGCGTCTTTGAGAGCGGCTGTAATTGTAAGAGTTGTGACCCCCACTGACACACAGTTACCCTGGAAACAGACCAAGATCAAAGATCAGAGCTAGTAAGAGAAGAATCATAATGAGAAATCACTGGAAGGATGACCCCGGAGGCTCTGTTTATGTCAGCGGCAGATAGTGGATGAGAGGAAAACCATAAGTACCATTTATAAAAAAGAGGAAACATGTTTGCAGTTTCTTGATTATGTCTGAACCCTCATGAACTTTTCACGATTAGATATTATTTTTTGATTTTGTCAGGATAAATAAGAATATTATGGATATGTGAAGGCATATTGCTGGAAATGGATTGTGTAATATCGTACCTCCTGGTCCATAGCCATGATGCTTGGCTGCTGGCTGAGCAGTCCTGGGTACATCCCTGATACTGGCTCCACGACCATTTGCAGTGCAGAGACCGTGGCCACTACCTCCACAGTAGGCTCTTCACGTGTCACCTCTTGAGTTGCCACCTGCCATGGGGAGAAACCAATCCACAAAATAACTTCCATTTTTGGCATGACAGTTTTTTTTATGTTTTACACTAGTATCTCACGACACCATCATATAATATTTTGATAACTCTGAATTTCTTATGTCATTTCCTGTCTGACCTCATTCCAGGCCGGGTCGCTGGAAGGAGGAGGAGGAGGGATGACACCGATTGACGATACATTGAATCCAATGGACCGGCTTAGATTTCCCGAGACAGCAGCCTGGCCCAAATTATTTGCAATATTCTTCAGGAGAGAAAACTCTTCCTCTTCTGGAGAAGACACACACAATGCAAACTCAAAATCTCGTACTGAATCACGACTGAATGGAGCAGGGCATGAAGACTGCCTTAAAAAATTAAAACTCCATAGCCTAAAAAAGTAAGAAGAACATGAAATGTATGATTAGAGTGAGCAGAATTAATGCTCCTCCTCACCGCTGGTGCTGTTGTTGCTTGTTTCTTGCACTGGTGGCTGTTGGATCTCAACCTCTATTGTGAGGCCTGTCGAGCGTCTTCGTCTGGCGCTACTACCCTCGCGCACTACGTTAGTGATGCGGATCATGTTGGCTGGCACCTTGAGGAATGTGGCCAGGTTGTTCACCAAGTTATCACCAAAGAACTCATCCTCTGTCATGGCAGGGAGGTTAAAGGCAATAAAGAGGACAGGGGATGTGCGGATCTGCACTGGCTCTGAGCCACGCAAAAGGATGTGCATCATTTTATTGTCGGGATCAAAGAAGTTAGATCCATGCACGCCAGACTCCAGACTTGGTACAAATTGCCCTGAAGATGAAAAAATAAGGAAGAGGAGACAATAATCACATATAATTATGAATTTAAAGGGCTCTGAAGGAATTTGCGCTCTTCATTCAAATGTTATTTGTTTTCTGGTATTTGCCTGTAGAGAACTGCTGAAAATTGCTGAACTGTATTGTACCTGAATATGACGGCTGTTGAAGTGTGTAGTCAGTGTTATCAGCATTCCAAATAGCATTAGTTGGAGCTATCAGACGATTGTTGACGTAGACATCTAATCGTTGAGGATTAGAATAAAACACAGCCACCCGTACAGCCTAGAGAATGAACACAAACCGCAACTGATCAGCCTCAGATCTCATAAATACACATTTCCTAATACTTCAATTAGCTTCCTCCATCTCACAATACTGGATGTGGATATGTTACTGACCATTGCCCTAACCAAAATAAGACAGCAGAAGCCAGATATAGATATATAATGCAAAGCCAAGCTGAATATATGGTTCTGTAATGAGAAGCTAACTCACCTCTGTGGGCTGGGCATTGAGCATCATCAGTCGAAGTTTCTGAGGTGTTGTGCTGCTGAAATAAATGTCAAAAGACTTATTGGTGGCCACAATGCTGTGAAACAGAGACACTCTCTTTTGGCAAGTATACCCAGCACACCAGCCATGGTCCTGAGGGCCTGTTTTAATGGAAAAAGAGAACTCTTTATTGAATATAAAGGCATAATGAAAGCGCTATGATAAAAACACTATATGTAAGATGCAGGATGATATTGAGATAGGTTTTTATAATAACACATAAAGATATATTAATGTGTGATTATTAATGGCACAGTCATACCGTTAATTAGGTCAACATAATGGTCTCCCAGGATGGCTACAGGCGAGAGACGTCTTGTCTCTGTGTCAGAATCCAGACTTTCAATCACTAGCATCCTGTAGTTCAGCCCAAGGCACTTGTATCCCTGCCAGCTACTCATGTAGGTACAGTCGGAATTACGAATCACACCTGTCAAGCCAAGAAGTTAAAATATATTCTGAATAGTCTCTCTTTGATAAAACCTCATAAAAAAAAAAAAAAAATCAAATTTTCAAATAATAGCAAAAAAAAAAAAAAAAAAATCCTCCTCCTCCTCCTCCCTCTCTTTAAGCCTTTAACCAGTACTTAGCTTGGAAAAATTTACACACAACTGGACCCACCTTTATATGGAGCAATTTGGTTGACGGGGATCCGGCTTCCATTGACATAGGTGAGCATGACTTTAGGGATTCTGTAGTCACCCAGGCCATATCTGCTGTCCCCATTCCACTCAAACTCTGACTGGGGCAACACTGCTCCCAACGCCCCCAGGAAACTGCCATCCAGGTCTTTCAACAAGGTCTTCCTCTTTGCATCACAGGTCATGTCCACACAGTCAGAGGGGTTGGCCAGTCTGGGAGAATGGAATACATCATACGATGTTTATAAAGAAATCTGTGCATTAAATGGTTGTCTGTATGTACAACTGTATGTACAAAGACGAGTATTACTAGTGTTACTACTACTATTCTGATAAAGTGCTATAGACAGTTCAGGTTTTGGCTTGGCCAGTGAGAGATTTTCAAAGGAAAAGGATTGTGTAATGCAGGTTGAGGTAGTATAATCAGATACTCACCACATTTTGACATAAGAACTACTGCATTTGAACATTCTGAGTTATTTTGTGGCAACGTATTAAATCAAGTTTATGTAAAATAAAGCTACTTAAAACTAACTGTTTTACCTCACATCTGGTCGATGAATGAACACTTTGGCTTCCTCTGTGCTGTCTACCATGGTTATCTGTTCAACATTCACTGGATGCTGTAAGTCCTCATTTTTAGGATTGGTGAAGAACATGTAATTCATTTCATCTGAGCAGACACTTTTGAATCCAACAAAAGTGGTATCTGAATGAAAAATGTACATATATATTAACCATCCATAACCTTTATTGTAAATCCATGTAACTCTGGGCAATTTCCTCTGTAAAAGAGCAAAGTCCTTTGTAAAAGATCAACATAGTAATGCTTGTAAATATTAAAAAATGGCCAAACTGGTATCTTACCAGTGACTGTAAGGAGACCACTGATTGCGTTGTAGCTCATGAGTCCAGCATGGGGCTTTGAAGGGGCACTGTTATGACTTGACTCAAAGGTTGGCCAGCAGATTCCGGTTCGGCCACCTGAGAACCAGACAGAATGATAACTGAAGATTATAATGACATACATAATACATTTAAAAATCAATACAATAACCTTATGTACAACAGTAAAACTGATTAGATAAGCTAAGATTGGGAATCAAACCCAAAGAGACAGAATTTTGCTCTTTGATACTATTAAGAGTCATGGGCTCATAAAGTTGGAGTGGTCTTATACCATTCTCAGGCCGGGGTGCCCTGTGGGATTGACTGAGGACAATGTTGGCATCTGTCATGGGCACAGTGTCAGAACAGTTGTAGCTAGGGCTGCTACCCACAATCAAAGCATTCTGGAGGAAGAAAGTGGAGAATATTAAAAGCGGAGAACAAAGCAGTTTAGTGAATGCACTTAGCTTTTGGTCTTGAATAAAATGTCTTTTACCTTGGCAGTACAAACTAATGAAGCCAGACTAACCTTAAATTTTTAATCTCTGCAAAAAATAATATTTTTGCATACAGCCTAACAAAGGTTTTCGTAGACAGGGAACTATTTGGTGCATTATGACACATCCCAATATGCTGTTGGCTAAACAAGCAAGCGAGCAAACATACAAACAAACCAACAAAACATACAGGAACTTCTCACCTGAATGTGCACAGTTTTGTTTGAGAACTCATGTGAGACTGAGGGAGGGGCAAAAATGTATGGCATGACACCCATTCCATTCTCTACCAGGGTCACATTAGAGATTTTCACACTCATGGCCACCTGGAAGAGAAAATGAAGCTGTTTCTGATGTAATCCTGCAAAAACAGTCACTTATCTGAGATGTGTTTACATTTATGAGACATTCATGTATGATTTTGTATTCCTCTTTAAAGCCTGCGGTTAAATCACATTTGAGGCAAGGTAGAGGAATTGTTCATCGTACCTGGAAATAAATGCCAAAATCATAGGATCGCCAAACATTGAAGCCCTGGATATGAGTGCAACCTGCCAGACCATCCCTGTTTAGGTAAACTCCATACAGACCACCATGAGCTTCATTCTGCTGCCACATTTCCATGGGGTTCCTTGTGTCTGTTTACATAGGATGCCAAGATTCATTACAATACTTGAAAAACTAGTGTCAATGAAGTAATTGGCAAGAGGTAGTATAAAATGTTACAATGGTGTATAAATATAGTACTTGCACCTTCAAGGTTAAATTAATAAAGAAATGTCAAACAGGAATTTATTATTTGACCTGAGCATGGTTCTCCATCAATGCGGAAGCCGACTCTCTCATAACCGGCAACTATGTTCCCCTGAAGGACAACGTTTCCTCCCTCGTTCACCTATCAAAACGTGAGAGCCATTCATCGTAAAGTTTACTTGTGAACCATTTCTTTCCCCGTAAAAGTTACGATGTTTCCCCCACTGGTGACCTGGTTATCGAAATAGAAACTGTATTCTCAATGCATGCCATGCAGATTGTCTCTGACCTCTATAGCAGCATTCCAGTCAAAGTTGAAGTGTTCCTCTCTGTCCTGGTAAGAGCCTGGCCACAGCGTCATGGTAACCAGGTTCCTCCGTATCACATTGTTATTGCCCCATACTCTGATTCCTGTCACCAAAAGATACAGTCTCATGACAAAACACTTCTGACCAAATAGATTTGGTGAAATCTCTGGAAAACATCTTAGGCAATCTTATTGGCTACTGATTACACTTCCTGCAGACAAATATAAATCTTGTGATTAAAATTGTAAACTGTTAAGCTACCCTCTCCAACGGTGAAAAAGATGATATTGTCATCCACACTCAGTCCATCTGTTCCAAAGACACCAATGGCAGGTGCGAAGCCATTGTGGAAAGCACATCCCTTGATGTAAGATTCATTTTCAACTACCTGTCGAAATGACAAAAAAAACAAGATTGTTTAGCAAATTTAATAAATATGACAAAAATCCTACATGAGTAAAATGTGGCTAATACCTGATGCTTAAATGGAAACAGCATATTGTACATGACAACTTTTGAATCACAATAGCTAATGCAATACAACATTCTGATATCAAGCATCTGAAAAATGTGCCCTATCTTGCAAATAATGGGTGATTCTGTAAGCAATGAAACTGAGTCTTTATAGATGCCTGTCAGTAGCAAAGGAATAGATTTCATGTATGTCCAACCTCTCCCAGGTTGAGGAAAGCCACAGAGTAGCGTGGGTCGGTGTAGTCCGACCATCCTTCCTGTCCGGTGTGGTAAAACTCAACATCTCTTATCTGTGCTTTGCCTAAAGGAGAGCATCAAAATAAAATGTGCAGCTGTAAACCTAGTAACCTCTCGTGAATAAAATTAGCATGACAACTTTAAAAACTGTAAAGTTATGCAGAGAAAGTTATAAAGAGAAAATGCACATTTTGCAGCACTGTAGGTTTAATTATAGTTGGAGCTGTAGTTTGTTTTAGCACCAATCTGCTCTATTGGGAAGACCAAGCAGGTACAGGAAATAAAGCGTAACCTAGACTCAAGGTTAGCCTCATGAAATAGAGCAGTCATTCGGAAATGTGAATATATTCAGTTAGAAAGACGGATACCTCTATATGTGATCCCTCCATGGTAGAAGCTGCCAACCAATACTCGAGCTCCAAATGACTCACTGTATAGGCCTGGATAGCCCTGCCCAATGATCTTGATGTTCCTGCTCAGAAGACCAACATCTGCAGCCAGTCTGTAGCTCTTTGAGGTGCCTGACACACTGAAGCTTTCTCCTGTAGAGACAGCAAATTGGTAAATGATGAATTTATCCTGTTATGTTGAAGTTCATAACAGACACAATTTGTACAATTAAAACTGATTAATGAGTGATGTAAGGTGAATTTGAAACAAGAACCCTCACAATGAAAAAATTATGGGGTGAAATGATTGAACTGCAGAAATGACATTCCTACATATTCTTGATATTCTATATGGTGATAAAAACTAAAGATGAAGATGAGGAGTGACAAAGTGAATGTTTTGACTCCTCTGTTTATCCTCTGCACAAATGCAGTTGAAGGTGAAAAAGATTTATCTTTACTGACTAGAATGGCATTATTAAAACTGCCACAGAGATCTGCTTAACAGATATCAACATATAAGCCATTTTTTCTATAAGCACAACAATATGTATTATTTATGCTTGCATAATTAAAATATTCTGAAAGGTTTTGATGGACCAACCAATGTGAGTGTAAGAGAGGGACTGGTTCAGGGTCAGTGTGCGTCCATCTGCCGACACTGCTGTGATCCTGCGGGTTTCTGTCTGCCAGGGGTCATAGCTCGTGGTGGAGAGAACTACATCATCACCCACCTGACAAGAACAAACAGAAGCACAGTCATTAGCGCTGGATGTAATAAGTGAGGACTTCACAGAGTAAATGAAACACAAACATAAAAAGAAAATTCAACTTTGTGTATATTGTGTAAAGTTGGCCACATAATCTGTGTTTCAGAGATCCCCTCTTCAAAAACTGAAAAATTAAATGAATATACAAGGACTTTAACTCACAGTGTGCAATGCTTTATTTCTAAAAACCTTTTTCAGGAGACTACTGACCTGCCAGTCAACAGAGTGCTGTAGGGACAGGGTGTTGGTGCCTGCGTTAGCAGTGCTGGCCAGTTTGGTGTGGTACACATTGTGTGGCATTCCATACAGATCCAACGTGCCAAAAACACCTAAAACATTCACATTTAAATGTTTTAAACGCTGGGTTAATTTAAGATCTAAAGCTTTTTGAGGACAGACGTGTTCAAATAACACATTGGCCCAAAATTAAAACTAATGGCTGGCTAACTGTCAAGAAACATGACTAACAGTACATTGATGTGTGTTTTCATAATACAGTATATATTAAAATGTTATTTAAGTATTGAATTACACAAATACATTACGGAACTCCCTTACCTAGGACCTTAGAGCCCTGGTTGGGTCCATTAGGCAGAGGCCAGTCTGGAGTGAAGTGGTTCCCTCGCAGTATAATGTGCAGTTGACCTCTGAAGGGTTCATCAGGCCACCCGGCTATTAAACGGCCACCCTGCAAAAGGACAGCGTGATATTATTAAGCTCTGTATGGAAAAAATACACAGTTACAGTTGTTAGACTGGCACTGACCTGTATGGAGATATACGTGGCCTCCAGAACAACAGTGTTGTTTTGGGGAGCGCTACGGGCGGTGCGTGTTGAAGTTGCGCTTGTGGGGTCTGGAATCTCCAATACTCCTTGCACAGTGAGTTTGTTCAGAGGTGGAATGCTGCTGTCTAGAACCACCCATTTCCCTATACAGGCACCAAAAAAAGAATTCTGAGTCACACAACGAGTCGATGAAACGCACAGCAATATGTTTTTGTCTGTACTCTATGTGTTCAGATAGTATTACAGAGAGATCGGGCTTCAGAATTTAAGTACCTATTGGAATTACCACGTCGGCTCCCTCTGCTGGCACAGTAAAGTTGTTTTCAGGGGAGGACCTCCAGAATGACGCATTAGACCAAGCGCTGCAATTACATATTATATTTATTTTGAGTTTCCATGGAAAAAAAACCAATTGAATCAGTAAATGAAGAGCAGAGCAACAATTTCATTCTTCTTCAGTTTTACTAAACCTGCTCTTATGTCATGACAGTGAGGAGACTATAAATATGATTGGTGATGTGAAAACAGTTGGTGTGTGACGCACATGAAGTCAGCTGGTCTGTTGGTGGGTGTAGTTGGAAGTGTTGCTGGGGGTGGGGGGAGGCAGTCGGAGAAGAAGCATCGATACACACTGAAGGACACAGATCTGTCCGCTGTGCTCCGGTCAACACTGGACCTCCGTCTGCGAGCATGCTCTCTTCCAGACACTACAAGAAACACAGACCACATTTTTTTTTTTCAATTACTGTTTGTTTCGAACAGCCACGAGCAATGTAAGAAAATGATAAACAGGAAACAGTGAGCACTGATCCTCAAAATGATCCCTCTTTTGCATGGCATGCAGTGCAAGAGCAGAATTTAAAGTGAACAATTTAACACTAATCCAACCATTCTAAGGGCACCATAGAAAGGTTTCTTAAATGGTCATACTAATACTTAGGGCTGTTGTAATTAAGTCACACTGATGGATAGGCAAAAGGGTAACTTATTTGACCAGACTGAGATAAAAGGTAAATGGTTTTACCTATATAGTAGAGGTTGTTGGAGGATTCGTCAAAGAACCAGTCACCATTTAGATTCGAACTGCCATTGAGGGGCAGAGAGGAGCCATTTCTGTTGTCCACAATGTGGAACCTGTCTGGACTCTGCGTCAAATTGTGATTTATGATCACATAGTCTTGTTGCTGTGAGATTAAGGGAACAAACAATTATATAAACAAACAAGTGCATAAGAAAGTAAAAATTAGGAAGGGGTAAAATGGGGGGGGGGGTTGCACATAGACAAAGCTTTAAATCTCTGAATAACTGTAAGGGTTGGTATAAATAGATAATAGCTACAATGCTTCAAAAACTGCAGTGTTATAGGGGGAACTTGAAGTGGAATGAAAACAGAAAAGAACAATTTGTGAGTTGTTTTCTCGCCTTTTTACAATTAAACTGATGGAGAATTTTGTAACTTCTGAATTATTTTTCTAAAGAGGAATTTGTTGAGACATTTAATGTTTTTCAGGAATTAAAAAGTTCAAAAAGTAAAATTTTACTATGTGAAATGTTTATCTGAGACACCACACATTTCACCTGTTATACTGTTCATTGACATGCATATATCTTAAAGGGTCTAACTCCTGATATAGTGTTTCCACAAGACAATGACAGATTAAACAATAATTCTGAGGTGACAATGCTGTATCAGAGGATAAGTCAAAGTAAACCATAGTTGAGTTAAGATAGAAAGTGACTGTCAGATTTACCCTGAAGCCGTAGAATGTTGCTTGGTATGAGATGTTGGTGATTTGGGCCGCATTATCAAAGTACCAGTTGAATGTTTTACCAGATGGAAGCAAAGCCATCCAACCAAATTTATGGGTCATCCTTTTCTTAAGATATGGAACCACGCTTGATCCTAAAGAGCAAACAGATATTAAGTCATCTCTGTCAAAATAATGAATGTAAACTGCTCAAAAGCATGAGTCAGCTAAAAATATCCTCCTGTCCTTGGAGTAGTTGTATTCAGACACACGGCAAAACACACTAAATTGCAGTTGACTTTTACCATATGAATTGGTGAGAATGACGTCATTGGACTCCAGTGAGGAAGGAGAGGGCTGGTTGAAGGCCAGGCGATGGAAGCTGACAGTATCATCACACACTGCCCCTGAAAAGCCCACACTCCATTCAGAGCTCTCTGAACAGTGTGCTGGGTCGAGCAGATTACTCAGTGGCACCACCTTGTGGTCGACATTGCCTAAGGAAAACGTGAGATCATGCGTTATAAAGATCAAATCTAGATCTACAAAAATAGAATAGATACACAAGCTGACATAAAAAAGAAAGTAATTCTGGTAGCATTTCACTTATCAACATCAATTTCTGTTCTAAGATAACAAATTTTGAATTGGTATGAATTCTCACGGTAAGCAATTTAACCAAATATCTGATGTACCTGTGAGGGAGCCGTCGCTATCTATCAGCGCTACCTCATGCTCCCATCTGAAGCCCGCCTTATTGGGTGCCTGGTAGTACTGGATCCCACTGAACTTAGCACTCCAGCCTCCACAGCGGTCTACACAAGTACCGTCAATTGCAGCCACTCCGATGGCTGCACAGGAATCTCGGTCAAAGCTAACAAACTTAGTGTTGAGGACACTCATGCCATCATCCAAGGGGAGAATGACTCCTCGAGTGGAGCAGTAGTCTTCACCCAGACCCAGCTCATCCACGTGACCAACAATGGTACTGTTTATAACCGCTGCTCCTCCTTCTTCTCCCCATCCACTCACATATTGTTGCAGAATCCGCTTGGCCTCAATACCTGCTTTCTCATTGTTGACCATCAAGAAGTTGCTGAACTGGACCGCTCCCACATTCACCCATTCAGCTCCTTTTTCACAGTTCCAGGTCGTGAGGGTGCGGAAGATGGCTGGCTCGGGTCTCCTGGAATTGCAGCGGCCTTCTCGCACTGGAAAGTACTCTTGGAATATCCACAGGCCAAACCATCCCTGCGAGTGCACTGTGTTGTTGGAGAACTCACCTAGGGGTACCTTCTTTTGGCAGATATTTGGGTCATAGGATGGGCCATCTGGATGGTCATGCATGCGGTACCAGAAACCAAAGTGAGTGCCACCAGCAGCGGCATTGTGCCGGATGATGTTGTTTGGATTTGTGACCCAGTAAGCAGCTGGGGTAACATCATCATTCAGAAGGCTTGTGCTCTGCTTGACAAACACAGCCAAGTTGTACTGCAAGACATTGCCTGTCTCAATTCCATCCTCAATGAAAAAGGCGCCACCCATAATGTCATAGATGACGTTTCTCTCCACCAGCAGGTTGTGGGTGTTGTGGATGGTGACAGCTCGGTTGTAGGTCTGGTGGATGGCGCAGCCTCGAACATATGACTTAAACTGAACGTCACCCATCAAATGCCAGTGGATGGGATATCGACCCAGCCTGAAAGCCTGCCCAGCATTGAAGACCTAGAGGCACAGGGAGGCACATTACAGAAAGAGGATTTGAAATGTTTGAATGGCACAAAAATGTTTGACAATCTGCTTCATTACACAAAATCACTCTACAACAAAATATTTTGACATAACCATAGTGTATACAGTGTAACTGCTGAGTTTTTCCTCTGGAACAGAAACAGGACACATAGTTGAAGCAGACTGAAAAACCACAAGATCCTTAATAACTCAATTTAAGTAATTACCTCAACATATTCGATTCTGCCAATGGCCAAGTTCTCACTGGGTCTAGGAGCATGGAACATGATACAGCCACCAAACTGATCACTTCCTGTTTCCTCTCCAAATCTCCCCTGGAAACAGGTCTGGGTGGTGAACTCCCCTTTGTGAGGAAAATTAATAATCCAGTTATAGATGTCAACATTAACTGTGAAGACTAACCATACTAACCAAAAATTAATAAAGGAGCGATCGAATCAGTACTTGGTCAGGCTGATTACAATGTTAGAAGACTACAGTCTTATCATACCTGTGTTAAATCCAGCAGGACAGGCCTCAATTTGATCATTCCACTCTTGATTGTTGGATCCACGGATCACAATGTTCCTGGTGAGGACGCCTACCTCAGCCCGGGCTTCGAACACAGTGCCGTCAGCCAGGGTGACTGACACTCCCAGATGGGTGTAGTTTAGAGGTGCAGTCAGAGTGAGGGTTCGCCCATCATCTGATACAGAGGCTATTCTCCTCACCTCATTCTCTCTCTGACTGTGCCTATCAAGTCAGATTATAACTTTTTACCCAGATATCCATGCATACATATATAAATGATGACCAAACTGCACTATGGCAACTGTAGGGTAGAACAACAGAGCAATAATTGGTAATAACTGATCTTAAAGAGATAAGGAAACATTACTGGATGTTATGTTCATGTTAATATTTTTCCCTCATTTTCAATCTCTAAAGTACAACAAATAGATTTTAGCACAAAAATACCTCGAGAAACTTTGCTGATATTTCTGGTATGTGTGAGAGGCTTTGACTAGACACTTATGAAAGACTTCGCCACCAGGATTGTGATGGTGATGATGGTGATGATGATAATGATTATGATGGTGATTTGTACCTGTGTCCCGTGGAGGCAATCACAATCTCATCCCCTGGTTTCCATGTGACAGTGTGTATGAGGGTCAGGGTATCAGATCCGCTGCTGGCAGTCTGGGCAAGGCGGGTCCAGGGCATTGGGACAGGAATACCTGGAGAAACAGGTTTAAAACAGGCACCATAAAAAATACGTGTTTCCAAAGGGAGCTCTCAAAACACAGTAGTGTCTGTATCACAAGGGTTCAGATCTCACCACTGGCAACCTGAGGGGCTTTGGTAATGACACTCAAACTGGTGATGGAATTTCTAGGTCATATCTATTTGAACTCTTCAATTCTCTTGAGAGGATCTCGTGGCTGGCTCTGTAATCTACTCTGAACTAAGTTTAGAACAGGATTGAAAGAACTTTTCCAGACATTATATGAGGTGCCATATAATGTAGGAAGCAAAAGTCTGTCTTACTTGATATATGAGAAATGTTTATACAGACAGACAGTTATCACATCCTGAATAAAAAGTCATTATCATTACGTTGAGACATGCATTAACAGATTGCATTACAGTTCATTAAAACATACATCTCATACTTGGTGGCTTAATTTACCATGTAGATCCAGAACTCCCTCTCTAACAGCCAGGGTCTTGGCTCCATACACAGGAATTTCTGGAGAACGCAAGAATCCATGGAGTGTAATGATTGCTTTGTGCTGGAATGGTTCCTCTTCAGTTCCAATCTGCAGAACTCCACCATCTGTTATCAGGATGTTCTCTGCTTGAAGTTCTATATCTGCCTCATCAAAAATCAATTTCCCACCTGAAAAAATATAGTTACGAGCAATGAGATGTTGACATCAATGGTACAGTGATACAGTAAATGGTACAGTACTTCAGCTGAGCTCTGGTTATTTCATTTGCATCTTGAGTACTTTCAAACTCAAAACCATGGCCCATCAGCTATAGAATATATGCCGTGTGTTGTCAACCTCCATATTTATTTGTTTGTTTATTCATTTGTTTCTTTGTTTACTTGTATTGTGTGTCTCTCTCCAAATACTGAAATCTTATTCCCCTCATTGAAACATTCAGTACTTACAATATAAAATATTACTGCCTTCGACAGAATATTCTAGGTCTGAGGATACTGTGCCAAACTTTGAGAGCACTGGATTGAATGATAATACCTTGGATAAGAAGCATTTTCAGAACTGGAGTGCTGGTGTCCAAGAGGATGGTCTGTCCATGGGTGATGACTGCAAAGGTCCCCTCCTCAGGAGGTGACAGTCCACCCCATGTGTATCGAGAAGACCACACATCAATATAGAAGAAATCGGCATTGTCCTAAAGAGACAGTACATTTGAATGGATTACAATTAGCACTAGTTTAGAGCATCTTTGACAATAATGAACACTAAATATTTCCATTTGAATAGGAGTTAGGTCATAAATTATGAAAGTTACCCCATGTAATGTTGAAAAAAAAAAACATTGTAAATTTTCGCTTTGTGTAAATTTTGAGCTATTGAGTGTAGGTAGAAGAGATGGTCCTTACTTGCACATAGATAAATATTGGTGAGAGTCAAATGTATGTTTTCAACAGTTCATTATTCTTACTCTAGTTTTATTTATTTTTACTCAGCTGTGTCAAAAAAATCCTAAGGCCATAAATCTTTTAGGACAGATCCTTTCCGTTTCTTCTGTGGTAAAGTTCTAAGTTCCTCCTTACCATCAGTGCAATTCCTCTGTCTCCAAGCTGGACACGGACTTTGGTTTCCTGAGACCTAGGCTGAGCATTGGTCACACAAATGATGTGTGTTTCGTTTGCTGTGAGTACATCGCAGACAGACCCTGCGATCGTTACAGTAACCTCACTGGTGTTTGTACTACAAAGAGTAGGAAAAAATAATAAAAACTGATATTCAATGTTACAGTGAAAAATGTAGGGAGAAATGTGAAATTTATCGCTGAGTCTTAAGTGAACAATTACAACAGGAAAACACTGAAATAAAGTTTGAGAGGTGAAAAAAAAAAATCAAATATACCACTAGTAATATGAAAACTTTGCCATTGTTGGGATTTTGGTTTTGTTGGTCAGCAACCAGGACATGTCGGTTTCACTGTGCCGTGAATACAGCTGTGGTTGCCGTACCTGAAATTTGAGCCTGTGATTGTGAGTGTTGTGCCTCCAGCTGTCCCTCCTCTGCGAGGTGACACTTCTGTTATTACTGGAGTCAGTGCAGATCTGTATGTGTACCCATTGGCTATGCTCACAGATGCATTTCCATTCATCACTGCCACTGTGCATGTCTGATCTGCTTCACTTCCTGTGACGAAGCGGCGACAACAACAAAGATTTTAGAAAAGACACATGCCAACGGCTGCAACAGATTCAGATCTTCTCATCTGTGACCAGGGTACACCTGTTTTACAGTCTGGTCTGTTGTGTGTGAAACATTCCTGGATGATGTTCTGTCATCAAACGCAGGTAAAATAAAAGTGCAAAAGAATTCTTCAAAAGATTATGCAGAACAAGAGATAAAAAACTGATTACAGAACAAAGAAAAACTGGCAGACTTCCAGTTGATGACACTCACCATTGTTGAGCGGGACCCGGCAGTACAGACGGGTAGATATAGACATTTGCCTTTGTACCTCACATTCTCTATCACAAATAAACACTCGGGAGAATTGTGGATCAAAGCCAGAGCCTTGAACTGCCACAATAGCTCCTCCACCAAGGCCTCCTAAAACAATATAAATCAAAATACTTGATTAGACAAAGGAAAGAAGTCGTTTTCCGTCACTGTCTATCTGGTTATATGAGTTTAAAAACAGGCCTTTTCAATATTTTTACCTATTCTTTCACTGTAAGTAAAATCATTTAGCATGGGGTAATCCGATTACCTTCACTGGGCACAACTGCAGTAAGCCGAAGCTCATAGTTGAAGACAGCCTGGGTTTGGGCATATCCTTTGAGCCTGTGTTGGAGCATGACTGGATAGGTCCCTCCTGCATGTTCTCCCACAGTGCAGTGGAGCTGAGTGTCTGTGACAGCAGACACGTTGCATGGCACGCTGTCTATCTGAATAGAGATGAGCTGAGGGTCGGTGCCAAAGCCTGAGCCAGTCACCGTAATCACAGTACCACTTGGACCTAACACAGAGAGTTCACACAGAGATGATAATTGATCAACAGGGCATGGACACAGGGATTATGGGCTGTGAAATGACAATGAACACTTTTTAGTTTCTCATGGTGTGATTTAATCAAACCAATTTACCTGTTCCAGGGCTCACAGTGGTAATCTGCGGAGTGTCTGACTGAGAGTAGGTGAAATTCAGTGGTGGATACTCCACACCAAGCACTTGTATGTTGACATCCACAAGCCCCTCATCATGAGGTGGAGTCAAACAGTGCACCATGCTTGGTGTGATCTCCACAATCCTGCAGGGAGCTCCTCCGACCATCACAGTGGTGTTTCCTGGTGCAAATCCATTTCCAGTGATCATGAGAGGGGTTCCTCCTGCTATGCTGCCCGAGGTAGGGTTCAAGTTGGCCAGAGGCATGCTGTACAGTGTAACCTGGCCATTGGCTAAACCAATGCTCCTGACAATCACCTTCAGGATGTGGGCACCAGCGGGCAGAGCATTCACAATCACAGTAACGCTGGTGTTGGTCACCTCAGTCACCTCCAGCCTGATGGTGTCTGCATAGGCAACCACATCCTCCACACGGTCACCAAATCCCATGCCATTGATTGTTACACTGGTGGAGTTTCCATTCACAATGTCTGGGTGGATGCTGGAGATGGTGGGCGCCACAGAGGAAGAGTATTCAAAGGAGCAGTCACCATGGCAAGAGGAGGCTATCGTGTTAACATGGACGACTACATTCCCACGGTGAGCCCAGGATGGAGATGTATCACAGACTATTTGAGTGTAGTTAACAGATACCAAGGTACATAGGACGGACGCCACAGTAACTTGACCATTTGAAAAACCGGAGCCTGAGATGAATAATCTAGTGTGGCCATTTGTGCTGCCAACTGCAGGGGTGATGGAATCGACTACAGGTAAGACTACGAAGCGTCTGCCATACTCGTTCAGCACAGCTGTGATAGCGGTGCCAATGTTGTTGACTCGGACAGTGACAGGCAGGGCGATGCCAACAGGGGCCCCACTGTCTCTGCTGAGCATACAGTTAATCTCAGTTGAAGAACTATTAATCACCTGACATGGGTAATTGCCAACTGTGACCTGTGTGAGATATTGAAGAAATTGAAATCAAACTAAAAGACAATGTAAAAGACAATGGCATCAAAACAAACAAATGAATAAATATTCATAGAGGGGTTAATGGAAACTGGAAATTGTCCGTGGGTCATGAGTTTCCAGAACTGCAAATCAGCTCTTGTGGATCCAAAAACATGTTTGATCTTATTCATTCAACATTTTGTCAAAGGACATACGCTTAACCTGTGAGGATCAGAGGGAAAACTGGTTGGAAAACTACATGGAGATAGATAAGTTGATCACCTCATTGGCACAGCTCTGGTTGCTGAAGCCCATACCCCCGATGTGGATGACGTCATGGGCCGTACCACTGTTGGGGGAGATGGAGTGGACCATAGGGCTGGCACAGTCTGCGAAGCTGAAGGACAGGCCGTTTGAACTCCAGTTGGACTGGAGGTTGTGGGGGCAATCAGGGGAAGAGCTGACACAATCCAATAATGACCTGCTCACTCGTACTGAACCTACAAACAGCCCATGCATAAGGATAAGGAATGCTGTGAGGCAACTGTTATAGCTGTTAAACCATCTTTTATCAGAAGGCTGAAGATTGAAGTCAAGAACACTGTAAATTAATGTTGCCTTAACCACAATGAATATATATCTTTATTCTGACTTGTAGGTACAAGCCCCAGAGCATTTCAGGAAAAGTGGTAGCAGCAATGCTTCCCTCATAAAACAGGAGAACACAGTTTCAGTTTTGTGATAATCCTACACATTCTGTGATGAAAAGCACAGTGATTAAGCTAGGGTAATATCTCCTTCACTGACTGCTGTTCTTTGGTTCAAGGATATATACAATAGAATACAATAGAATCCCAAGATCACACACACACACACATTGTAAACAGTGAGCAGTGAATTTATCCTCTGCATTTAACCCATCCTTACACACTGGTAGTGAACACACAGACACACACAACCAGCA
Organism: Chanos chanos; assembly: GCF_902362185.1. Taxonomy (NCBI): domain Eukaryota; kingdom Metazoa; phylum Chordata; class Actinopteri; order Gonorynchiformes; family Chanidae; genus Chanos; species Chanos chanos. The sequence continues at coordinate 13,444,731 of NC_044506.1, read as the reverse complement.
CAGGAGCAGTGAGGGGTTAGGTGCCTTGCACAAGGGCACCTCAGCTGTGGATGTTTCCTGGGAATCATGAGCCCGATTCTCTAACCTCTAGGCCAAGGGCTGCTCAAAATATATCTGTTGTGAGCTAAATGCTTGGTGTTTACCTTGCTTGTGCAAGGCCTGTATGCCCCTCACACTGACATCCAGTCCACTGCTCCTCTGATCCACAGCCCGGACGTTCACCACCCCTTGCAAGACCCTTTGGTTGGCTTCATCAATGAAACCACTGCTGTAGTAATACACCCCTGGGACTGTGAATTGATAACTGAAACGCCCTGAGGACAAGAGACACATAAACACACAATGCACTTTTGGAATGACATCTTTCCATTGTCCTGTCACTGTGTCTGTCTGAGACATGACAAAGACTTGGAGACTTGGATTTTCTCAGCAGAGGATCTAAATTTAGAACTGAACAATTTCTTCATGTGCTTGTCAGAAACGTCACAGTGTTCCGACGCGATCAACTAAAGCATGACAGTCACGCATGAAAACAAAGAGCTGAATGTGAGTGTGACAAAATATCAGATAACTATTTATGATAAGGGCACAGACTACAAAAGTATGTTACTAAGTCATGTTTCCTACTTGCCATTAAAGCGTCAGGAGGGCAGTCTTGGACCGAACGCCTATTTCATGTCTGAATAATATTGCCAAGAAACTGATATCAGTTGATACAAACTAGTTTAACTAGTTTTAGCCAGCTTAACTGTACATCAATATATCATACCAGCATGAAAAAAAAAATATATAAAATTCATGGAGCAATGGAGTATGATCGTGAAAAAAAGCTGCTATGGGGAATCTTTTGGCTATGTACTCCCCAAACTGTATTTCTATTCACTCTGTTGGGTTGTACCTGTTGGGGTTTTGGTGTCTCCACTGCTGAAAGCCACTCCATCATGTACTGTACTGCTAGGAGTGGACACACTGAAAACCCTGTAGCCCAGTCCCTGAATGAATTCAGGTGCTTCCCATTGCCAGATCACAGTATCTCCTACTGAAACCAGCACAGCTGAAGGGCTCCACGCATAACCTTCACCATACTCTGTCCACACACATAAACAAAGGAAAATGTATAAAAACATGTGCACGAGTTAGTCAACAGAAAGAAATATCTGAGATTTTTTTAATTCTACTGGTCTTTGTCTAAACAAGAAAATGCTGCACTTGGAGAATGTCGTGACGAGTTGTTCTGGGTGATTAGAGATTAGCATATTTTTTAACTCAGTTTCCACGTCTCCACCCAAAAAAAAAAAAGCAAAACAATACGGTGGAAAGGCCACAGGCAAAAGCAAAAGGCTGACAAAAGAGTCACGACATTTGACGAGAAAATTATCCTCTGCTCATTGTTCAAGTGTCTTAATGCACAAAGAATTAGAGAGAGAGGATTTGATGTAAACTTACCGGGGTGGGAGCCCTGGTTTGTCACAGTAATGGTCTGCTCTCCTGTCTGGGTAATGCACTCTAGCTGATGCTCTGATGCAGAGATCACCTCACAGTGTCTACCTCCTGTACAAAACCAACGCACAGCTCATTTACAAAGAAAACAACTTACTTTGAATATAGCTCAGAATACACAGATTTACCATAAGATTCTATCTTATTTTAAAATGAAAAAATGTATCATTTAAATCAATATTGTAATCACCTTAAAATTTACATAAACATATGCGTTTTGTTTGCTTACCCATGGAGACTCTGTAGTCAGACACATTTGGGCTGAATCCAGAGCCACTTACAGTCACTTTAGTACCTCCAAACAGAGATCCCTGGAGAGGTGTGAGGCTGGTGACCTCCAGAATGTATTCAATGGTAGCATTCACACCTTCACTGTTTTGGTTAAAGCACAAAAATATGATGTGATTTTTGTGCAACACTAAAATGTAGCTTTTGGAACTATTCTTAAGTGTCAGGACTTCTACTCAGGTAAATTATGGGTGGAAGATATATATTGCCGGTCATTTCAAAATAAATCAATATATATGATTTACAAGGAAACTACTGCAAATCCAAAGGTAAATATACATCTGGTATAATTCATGCTGGAAACAGTGTTTCCTTTAACTAGGCCTTGCATTTCATTTGAGTGTAGTGAATACATGGCATGAACTTATGGTCAGCACACTCTACAATAGTTGCATTGTAAATGTTCCTGTCTTCATGATTGTCTGTGAAGTACTACAAAATCATACCTGATTTTTGGGTAGCCCCTGTTTCCCACTTGCACATGAACATCATAAATGGCAGCAGGCAGAATGGGCAGTAGGCAAGTGATGTTGTTATCTGACCACTGTATGACTTCACATTCTCTGTGGCCGATGAGCAACGAGCTGTCATTAGCCTCATTTCCGAAGTTCGTGCCCGTGACCATGAGAACTCTTTGTTCTGTGCCATACAAAACAACAGGAGCCAAAGAACACCATCTGCATCACATTCAGTTATAACTTTCTAATGCTTTCAGCATTATGTGAGAAAAACAACAGCCTTGCACGCTATAATTGTTGACTGACAATCTACAGCGCTCTTGTGGAGTATAATCAGGGCAGAATGTGTTTTAACAAGGCCAGAGAGAGAGTACAGGAAGAATTTGACTCAACAATGACTGCTAATCCCTTTCCCTTGATGTGAAGACAAACAAAAACTTAAAAATTGACAAAAAGAAGCCAAACAATCCAGTGAGACTGGCTTTTTTTTTTTTTTGCATCACTTTGTCTCTTCATGACAGGTGAGATCTGGTCACATATAACTGGCACCCACTGTTCTCAGTACAGCAGGGCTACCGGGCTTTTGTTGTGACAAAGGATGAGAACAATGTTGTCTCCTTGGAGATAGACACCTGACACTTAAATGTGATTTTTCCTTTCAAATGGCATTTGAGATCTTGCGTGTTTACATTGTTTGGTGATGTTCTTTGGAGGAGACGAAGCAACTACATGCAACTCTAATTTAAGGTCTCAACATAGTTTTAAAATTGCAGCCATAACCTACAATTAAACAAGCTTTTCTGAACTTGATGAAACACTGTATACTTATTATTACCTGTGATTGAGTGAGCTTGACAACGGCAAAACAAACTGAATTTAGCCAGTGACAGTGCACTTAAATTACTGTACACAATCACAAAAATTCTGAAATAGATGTCCTATTGTTCTTAAATAGAATGCAAAGCAAAAGAGCTTTATCGATATTTCACATGCTGTGTGTTTGTCATTGGCAGACAAATGGAAAATGCAAGGCTTTGTTCCTTTCAGGCTTTTACCCTGGGGAAACTACCATTTTGTCTGTTCAAGGTAAGTAGTAGGTAAACAGATTAGGGGGATAATTGTTGTGTGCATGCTTTTTGAGACCAGAGGATGAAAGCACAGTAATAGTCGTGGGTCACTATTCTTCTCTCATAATAAGCTCTGTTCAACAGATGATTTCAGCAAAGGATCCTTACCAGCCTCAATCTTGGTTAGAATTAACTATACACTTGAAAATCTGAAATGGGTCTGTACCAAATCAGACAACAGGCCCAAAATGGAGAATGAACAAATAGCTTCAAATCAAGCGCATGCATTCAATACAACAACAAAAATATTGGAAAATGCAGTTCCAACTCTGATGCTTTAAATGTGAGTTGTGGTCTGTGAGTTTTTTCTCTGAAACACAATTGATATAGCAGATGTCTTACCAAACACAACTGTTGTCTGTGGGCTCACACCCATGATCCAGGCAGTCAGACTGTCATCATAAGTGAAAGTGTCCCCCGCAGAGGATGTCATTTCCCCTTTCCTCAGTGTCACTGTCTGTGGTCCCACTGTCCCCTGAGAGATGGATCAATAGACCAGTTATTCAATGAAAATGCAGGATTATGGGATATGTTAGCAGCTCTAAATGCACACTGACTTACTGGGGCAACCCTGCATCTCAGCTCATTTAGATTTACAGTAATGATGTCACACGTCTCATTTCCAATGATGACCTCAGTTTCACGGCTAAAACCATAACCTGACACGGTTAAAATGGTTCCTCCTACAGAAAAGGAGAGAGGAAGAGCAGATGATAGAAATGTTGCAAGCCACAATAAACTCAAAGATCAGTCAAGACAGGCAAATCTAGATCTTTAGATTACACTAACACAGAAACTGCACAAGTGGAAAACATCTAATATGAAGTGCCTCTGCATAACTGCATCCCATCCCCAGAATACTTTTTACAGGAGAAATGCCTCATCGGCCAGAGACTGCGTGAGTACATAAGCAATGAGCAGTGTGCCAGTGTCGTGGTGCTGGTGTACCTGTGACACTGCCTGATGCTGGGGCGATGGATGTCACTCCCATCTGGTAGGTGAAATTGAAGATGCTTCCCTCTGGGTAGCGGGCATATCCAAGTCTAAAGAAGTTAACAGACACTGGGTAGACACCAGCACTTCTAGGGCCCACACCGCACGTAAGTGAGGTATCTAAAATGGAGAGATACAAAGAGTTAAATTCCCTAGAATGTTACCTAGGAAGAGGTAAAATTTGGCCTTTGCTGTGTTCAGGGCTAATAGTTAAAAACTGAACTGGACTGTATAGTACTTTTAATGTGTGCTTTTAAATAATAAATATTCAAACTGAGCCACTATCCCTGTGTGTGGAGAGGGAGTTGTTGCCATTGATTAAACTTACCAGTAACCTGCAGAGTGGAGCATTCAATATCACCCAACATAACTGTCGCGTTTTCTCCGGCAAAGCCAGATCCTGTGATTGTGAGAATGGTGCTCAAGGCATGGGATCCTGAAAGACAAGAATGAATGACATTGTTCCACACCTATATTTTGAGTATATAGACTGAATATTTGATGCCCTTACATTAATGGACAAAACTCTATGTTAGTAAGCTGTGATTATCTACCTTGTGTTGGAGAGATGCCTGTCACTGTTGGGGTCTTTGACTCACTCCATGTAAATCCACAGTTGCCTGAACACTTTGATGGGATGCCATTGATGAAGACCTCAACCTGAATACATCAAAAAGAGATTTTGTTACTGTGGTGATTTGGTAACAAACCATTTTAAAATCTCCAATGGTCGAGATGAACGGTTTGATGAGTTTACAAGGACTAATATTAGTCAGCATGTCTGAAAAGCAATAATGGAACTTGTAACCAAAGGAACAGTTATTCTGTATTTTAAAATGCTCAACATATGTTTTAGCAGATATAAGGGGACAATTATTTTGAATTAATTACTCAATTAATTATCTCTCATTTCCTCTTAAATGTTATCTAACACATCTTTCTCCATTTTGAAGAAATGGTGAAACTGCTCATGGAAGAAATAGTGAAACTGCAGTGTTGTGAGAGTCTGATGAAGCAACGCCACATGAAGACAATTCTCTACTTATCTACTAATCTCTCTTCATCTAACAAAACCAATCTTGATGTTTCCTACACTTAATTTAGTTAGATCATTTCAAAAGCACTTGATTTGTATTGGCAATATTTCCAATTAAGATTTGTATTATCAAGTCTAATTTTATTTTCAGGGTTTTTTTGTGATGAAGAGAATTTGATTAAATGAATTTATGAGACAAAGCGATACATATTGTGGCTGTTTATTTATTTGGTTTTCAAATTGTTTAAATTTCTATATGTATTTGTATTTTAAGGAAAATAAAAATGCTCGCAGTAAATTTTGCAGAATTGTATTTCCCAAACTTAAAAAAACGAAATATATGTATGTGTAATTTTTGACAAGATACTTTGTGACATATTTGTGCCATTCTTGGATCACACAAATCTGGTGAGTTGTGAATGGTGCTGGATTTACAGGTTTATGATAGAGGTATTTGTTGATAGATGGATTTTAACAATTTTACTGCCACTCAGATTACCGTAGTAATAGTAATGGCATGTAGCATGTAATTACTACAACATTAACAATAACATTTGGCAGTTACCTGAGGTGTGAGTTCAGGCACACGTAGGAAATCCCCCATAATGCTTTGCTTGAATAAACCTCCCTGTCTCCTCTCATGGGATGATACACTGGGATTAACGCCAACCACTGATGAATCATTGACCTGGTTTACAAATTAGAGAAAGCAAAATGAGGGAGGGAACAGCAGTTATAGCCTACAGCTAGCATATCATCTACACCTAAACAGCATCAGTTATATACCTGTGTCAGTGTCAGCTAACCTGTTAACCTCTTGTCATTTGGGACCAAAAAGGAGGTCATTAAAACTTTGTTTTGGAACTGAGCCAGTCTGAAGCTGTGTCAGACTGGTATTGGTTGGTGCAGTTTACTTTCTATTTCCATTTAACACACCACAGTTATGCTCCCTTAGCAACATTAGCAACCATGTTAGCATTATTAAAGGAGTATTAAGATTACACATCCCTGGTACAATTTTGGTGGGGCCACTTTGTGAGGAGAAATGAGGCAGTTTACAGTATGGCTCCACCCATATTAGCCCAAATTTGAAATAGAAGAAGTAATTAGAAATTAGGCCTGAGATAGGTCTCATGTTCCAACAGAAACAAGCATAAGATGAAAAATGGATGTTTAATGTAAAATGAATCTTGGTTACATTTGTGATTGTATTAGATTGCATATTAAGTACTGACAGTTTGTTAGCTTATTTATATTCGTTCTTAAGTAAACTAAAATTTGTTTGTAATTCTTGCCTGAATGAGAGGCTGGCGTCCTGGGTTGGTGAGCCATGTGATGTCCCATCGACGGCTCCGGCAGTTTCCAACTTTCTGCACCTCCAGCTGGCCCATCTCTGGGATGCCCTGCAGAGCATACTGCAGATCCTCCGCTGATATGTCCACATCCAAACCTAAACCAGAGACACCACAGGACTGCATTCACAAAAAACATCTTTACATGAGGAAGGAGTAGGTCTGTAGTCTGCAGGGAGCATACTGTACCTATACTGTGACGATGGTTTGTGGCGTGGTTAATTGCGTAAGTGACACAGTCATACGGGAGTGGAGCAAAAACCAAATGGCCCAGGAATTGTTAAAGTGCATTTTATGTAAGTGCCAACATGCTTTGGTAGGATTACCTTCGACTCTACGACCAAAGATCTCGACATCAAAAGTGCCAGACAGAGGTGGGCTTGCACTCTGTGACCGTGTAACATTCACAGTCGCAGCTCCTTGCCTAAAGGTCGTCATGTCCCTAGTCCCATTGGGCATTTGCTAAAAAGCAAGAGAAAACAGTGACAAGATTAGTCATTATGCTCTCTTATCCTGACAAAGTTTATTTGTTCATTTCAGTTTTAGCTGTTCTTTCTGTATTTTCAATTCTCCCGATATTATGGAACTGGAGACACAATAAAACTGGATGGACGAAACCAATGTTCCAGTGTGACCCTAGTCAGTAATATTATCTCGACTCACCTCAAGAAATGCAATCTCTAACAGGGGAAAATCATATGCACAGTTGTATGGCAGAACGCTGATCTCATAGCTAACATGTGACTCATCCGCCTGTTTGTGCACCGTGAGCTCCTCAATGATGTGTCCTGAACTGGCCAGTGCAGGGGGTTTCCTCATCTGGACAACAGCTACAGCAACAAAAACAGTGAGAATGAAACTTTAAATGATATTTTCATAATCTGGGCCACACTCTATTCTCAGGTGAACCTTAGCGTAATCCCGTCGGTAAACATAATGCAGCTGCAGTGTGTCATGGTAATTTATTGAACGATGAAAATTACACTCAACATTATCAAGTTTTCAAGGCACAAGATGCTACTAGATTATGTGCTCACATTCTAAAGAGTCTTTTTAAATTTGTCATAAAGTCACATAAGCTTTGTGCATAAAGATGCAGGCTGTAAACCCTGTCAAACTAGTTCTCTGAGTCTTCTGAATGCTGGCTACCATTTGTGTCAAAAGCTGTGGCTTCTCTCCCCAGGTGCACTGCATCCACATAGAAATCTTCCTCATCTGTCTCTTTGTACAGGTAAAGCTCCAGGAGTCTGAAGTCACTTCCTGTGTATTCTGTCTGCAGTTCACTTAGAAGCTCCACACATAAGTAGCCCCACCTGCAAACAGAATATTGCAGAACTTTGTATTTCATTACAGTTTTACAAAATCAGCTTTTTTTCTAATTTAACCTAAGAGCACATGATAAAGTTTTGATTCCAATAGCATAACTGTCTGTAGTCCTGATAGTATGCCAACTTGTTGTACGTGGTATATATAGAGGTTACTGGAACTTCACCTTCTGATTTTTGACATATGCATCTTCTATGGGTCTTAAGAGGATAATGAGTCTGTGAAACGTCACATATTTAACTGTATGACAGTCGGAAACTCACTCAGACTCAGCACTGAAGAGCACCGTGATTTGAGCTGTCGCCTCTTGTCTGTCTCCCTGGCTGTTACGGTAATCAAATTTGACCCCGAGCTCATCCCTCAGATGTCCTTTGTATGCAAAGCAGAGCTATGAAAAAAAGCCATGTTTCAGTGGTAGGACTTTGCTAGTTATTCTGATGTATATTTTAAGTTTATAAAAGAGGAAGGCTGAAAAGGATATGGGGGTGATGTACTTTGTCATATTGCTGGAGTGAGATTGGTTGGTAGGTACCACCAGACTCTTTGGTGTCGTCAGATTGGAAAAGAATCTCCGGGTTCATCAGAGACCAGCGGCCACAGAAAGGCTCTGCGTCCATCACTCTCATCCCTCTTCTGTTCATGTCACCCGAAAACTATAGAGTCATAGAAAAAGTTACACAACTCAATCAAAGCAGATTGAGAAAGAGATCTTGAATAAAATTACCGAAGCTTTCAATTAAAACTTGATTATGGAATGCCTGTATGGACATATCAGCTCTAGCTACAGTCATTGCTTCAAAGGAAAGTGTTATCAGCAAATGCCAACATACACGTACTGTGAAAATTCATTGTACTAATCAGCTACTAACCCCTGTGTTTTCATCCTCATAGTCTCTGAAATATTTTACTTCAGAGTTTTCCATGCTCAAGATGTCGAGAGGGCATGTTGCTGACAGCATATCCTCCAGTGCAGACTGCACCTTTATTGGGAAATAAAGATTTTTATTTTGACCAAGTATTTAAAGAAAACTGTGTACTTGCAAAACAATGAAATGTGTTCAGTTCTCATACAGCTTCAACTGCATTACAGATAACTGCACAGTGAACTAACACACATGGCAGCATAGGGGAGAACAGAAGATGTTCCTGGGAAGGGAACGGAGAAACACAAACCTCTTCCTCAGAGGCATTAAATGCCAGTGGATTTGATGGGACTCCACCCCATAGCAAAGTAAAAGTTTCCATGGTGGCTCTGCCTTTGGTCTCCTCTGTGATTGAGATATTAAGGTCTGCTCCCATGGTCCAGTACCACAAGTCCTCAAAATCACCTGTCGTGAGAAAAAGATACCGTAACATTTCAGCTGGTCTGACCGAGTGTCCTGTACTGTTTATAAAATACTGATATTCCCTCCAGCCAATTCATTAACTTATTTCACCTCTGGGAGAATTGAAAGTCACTGTGTACTGAGCCTCTGTCCCAAGGTCCTGCTTTGTGACCTGAACTCTATCGGGTTTTATTGACCACAGGTCATTTAGAGCGTTCGCCACCTGCTCAGCAGATGCACTGACAGGGATTGGCCCTGTAACACACATGAAACACTAAGAAAGACAAGGAAACTAGAAAACAAATGCATCTTTAGTTCATCAGTTCTAGTCAATATGTACATCTATGTACCTGTATGTACAATATGTACATGTATGTCTTTGTCAAGTTTCCATTCTATACTAGCTCATATGTGCTGACTTTCATCATGAACAAACACTTCCTGAAAAAATGTTAGAACCCTAAATGAGTGATGGTGAAAGCATCTCAAGTCTCGACTGTTTTTAGGCATTAACTTGCCTGTTTTTTGGGCTCCGTATCCCAGGCTGTAAACTGTGTAGTCACAGCTGCCCTGAGCAAAACAGCCACTGCTCACTGTCACGGTCTGAACTTCTTGGACGCCTCTGTCAGGGCTCCAGCCCCCAAAATGCACGACCTTAAACAAGAGATGACCAAAGAGAAGAGTCAGGTAAACATGAGACTTATCAGGTCAAATGAAACAGTGGTACTTAGTTTTGTCCTGTTCAGTTTCATCCTGCACCAACCTGTTTCTCTTCCAGCACATCATATCTGACTGTAATAGCCTGCTTCTCATCCACAGCATCTGCAGTTTGTTGGGAGGTGAAGGCGCTTTTCTCCTTCAAGAACCCCACATCCACAGAGGCTACAACAGTATACTCCTGCATGATGACCTCAACATAATACCTGGGGAAAATCAATGGGAAGTTTTATTAAATACATTTACATTACATTTGCTGGAAGATGTCTCTGTTTTGATTTACTGCTGTATGGTCTTAAAAGTATTGTTATTGTGTCTTCATGATGGAAATAAGACCAGAGTTCTTACGGTTTCCCTGCCTCCAGATGCATGCTTTCAGACCTCTGCGAAGGATTGGTGAAGTAGCTATTGGTCCAGTGATGCAGACCAGCAATTTTCACCTAAACAAACAGATAAAAGAGCAACATGATTGCTTAATGTGCTTGTTAAAATTAGTTATCAAATTGCACTCTTCGGTATGTTGGCATTATTTCAAAGCCTACATTACTTCTTGTAGATCCATTTCCTTACTTCAAAATTGTAAATTCAAACTTTTGTACATATGTTTTCATTTCCTAACATTATATTTTGACAATTCATTGTTAACTATATGACATACAATAATCATTTTTTTTTTAGAAGAATACACTAGATTAAAGTACAGTGGCTATTGTTTTACCTGAATTATTTCATACCTTATCTTTTGGGTTACCAGTTTGACTGAAGTAAAGCTGAAATCTGTCATCCGCCTTGATGTAGATGTAGTAATTGTCTGTCTCCACGGGGACAAAGAAACCACTTAATCGAGCGGTGAAATATTCTATGTCCCGAGGCCAAACATAGGACAAGGAGTCCAGCCAGTGAACTGAGTAACCTGGCCAGCTAGCATTATAGGTCAGCACGTCCTCTAGGCTACTTGGACGACTATCATTCCACATTTCCATTTTCACACCCCGTCCACCTGTAAGCACAGACAACTTCAAAACTCAGGAAAGCCATATCATAACTGTAATATATAGCTACAAATGATATGCTATATTAGTGATAATCAAATCCACACTCTTAATTAGTTAATTCATGCGTTTAACATTCAGCATGAAGTACCCAAAAATATTTCACCCGCCCAGTGTACCGTGGTTGGTTTCACAGTGATAAATGTACCACGGTGTGTGACTCAGCTTGCTGACAGATCAAAGAAATCTGTCATGGTTGAGAGAGCAGTTGAAACAGTAGTTAATCTACTGTTACAACGCTATTGTGTTAAGGAATGTTTTTTTTTTCTTTTTCCAGTGACGTATGTCATGAAAAGTAAAGCAAACTATAGGACAAATCATGCAGCGCAGACTTCATCATCGCAGAAAGGTGATCTGCAGCACTCACCTGGAAACACTGTCGTGTTGCGCCATTCGTACTGCGGTGTCCTGCAGATTATCCTCTCATCAGACAGACTTTGTATTTCACATTCTCTACCTTCACAAACAAGAGATACACTGTTAATACACAGGAGACTCTTTACTGCACTTCCATGTTTCTCATTCAACAAGAAATGGTTACTGTAGCACATAAATAACCAATCTACACACTAAAATAATATTTCAGGATTTTTTGTCAGCACAAACTACATTTGGAAAATATATTGTTTGTTAAACTTGTATTGTGTCTATGAACAACATATTACAAATATTCTGCTTATTGTGAAGATCAGACTTTAAGACCACCAGAACAAGTATTTATGTATAAGAAAATCATGTACAATTAATCTGCTCATAAAGTAAATCGTGCAACTGTTATTACCTCCCACCAGGACCCGTGCAGGTTGATCTGTTTCGTCAAAGTAGTGACCATGAATGGTCAGCAACGTTCCTCCCAGTACACTACCCTCAGAGGGGGAAATTCCAGTTACCTCTGAAAAATGACAACCATTAAACTACGTCAGAAATGGATTTTCTAATGTCACTCACGACTTGAGGGATTTAAAGAGTGTGAATAGCCTTGACACATACCTGCATAAGTTTGAAACATTGCCAGCTTGTTCAAAGATGAGACATAGTAATTGCTGAAATCTGGTAAACTCCTGAAAACAGAGATAGAATCTCTTTTAATCTTTCCTGCGATCCATTTTACGTAACTGCTTATTTGCGATTGGATAGTAAAAAAGAGCTGACATGAGTCTACTGACCTTCCGTAATCATTGTCAAGGATGTAACTCAAGTTGTGATGACCTAAAATACAATGCATCACATCAATTATGAGTATCGTGTCAGTTGTTCTGAGCAAGACTTACTCATTATGGACTCTTCCTGACTTCTGTAATACAAGGATTGTCTTACCTACATAGGTTCCAGTCATTTTGCAACTCATGTATCCCCAGTGACTGGTTTCAGTGTCCAAAGTTAAGCCATACCTAAAAAAAACACATCTTAAGTTAACCTAAAGTTGACATAGACATGTATTTAATGAACAACAATGAATTTAGAAAAAAAAAAAGGCTAATACACTCACAGTTCATCTGATTCTGGCTTCAGGAGTTCACATGGCATACCGCCCATATAAGCTCTGTCATAGACAACATTATAAACCATTAGAACTGCTGCAGTGTATTGTAAAAATGGCTTTATTTGTATGTCATGATGCACTACCTTAGAAATCGCACATCCAAACCATTGGAACTTTGTGCAGTATTGCTGCCATAGACATCAGTGTAGATTCTTCCACGCAGAGTGACCAAGGTACCTGCTCATTTGAAACACAGAAATCAGTTTCTCAGATATGATTTCCAGAAGCTCAGTATTATAATTAAAATTCAACCAGTAATGTAGCAACAGTTAACAGTCAGCAATAGCAGAGTGAAAGTCCAACCTGGAAGGCCAGTGACCGGACTGATACTTTGGATAGTGGGTGTTCTGTACCATCTTGGCTGTAAATTGACAATGAACACATTTTGATGAAGACTGGTTACAAGGTTCAAAAATAAAATTATATTCACATGTAGATCAGCAACAATGATGTGGTCTTAAAAACTTTTTTCACTTACATAGAAGCTACACCAGTAAGGCCGGAAGTCTCCATTACAAATGTTACTTTCGGGAATGGGCACACCATCAACGCTGACACGGACAAGATAGTCATCCTGCGGTAATGGTCTGAAACAGACAAACAGAATACAGAGTGCCTGAAAACACACAAAGCTAAAAGAAGCCATTAAATCTTTTTATCGGTATAAATACTTTCATTGGCGTTTACACACTCATGCATCAATGATTTATCAGCTCTTCACTACGCAGTCACGGAGACTGAATTAAATTGAAAAATGAAAACTGTAAAGTGGTTATGAAGGTAATTATATTACCTTGTGTAACACATGATCTGATTGCTGTGAGTGGAGTCTCTCTCCACGTCGCAAGGGATAGATCTTGTACTTGAGACCAGCACCACACTGTTTCCAAAGTCAGCATTGTCTGCATTGAGACTGAACTGGCTTTCTTGGGCGAAACCTGTCAGGAATTGATTTATGAATGTTTGTGTGACTTTGACATGCAATGTAGTATCACAGGGGCTGGTTGTCAGAAAAAGGTTTTTTCAATGTGTTTATAACAAAAAAAAATGGTGTCGTTTTATAACATATTCAAATATTTTGTTTCTATTCATTTAGATTCACCAAATGAAGGTTAGGTAGTGTAAAATCAGATTAAATGGTTTGGTTTAAAATATACAAACATTGTTTCTGCGAGAAAAAAAATTATTATTGGCCAGTGCATCAGACATTATATGTGACAACCAGTCCTCAAAACAATGAAACATAAAATCTTAATCTGACCACTTTAGCTGAATTTTCTCTCAGCTACTATCTGAGAGAAAATTATCTTCGGCTGAAATTATAAGTAATTCTTCCCTATTTTCAACATGTGTGTATGCTAGTAAAGAGTTTAAACATACAAGCATTTGTTATGTAATCAGCAGTATACTAATCAAACCTTTGAGATAACTCTCTCCAGTCTCCTTTTGTAAGACGAACTATATATATATATATATATATATATATATATATATAGAGAGAGAGAGAGAGAGAGAGAGTTCGTCTTACAAACACATGCACGCACACACACACGCACACACACACACACACACACACATATGTTTGTTTGACTATCTTTGATTGTACTATAAAGTTTTTACTGATGCTAATTTTAAACTTGTTTGGCTGACTCAATAGCCTATGATGGAAAAAAAAATTAAAAAAAGAAAAACAACTGTCTTGCGACATTCCTGAGTATAAACTAACTTTATATATTCAGGAATTATACTTATATATTCAGGAATTGTGTTTATATATTCAAAATTACATTTATACGTTCAGATTTAAATTGATATATTCCTGGTGGGCACCTCGCAATATATACATACACATATACATACATACATACATACATATATATATTATAAATATTTTGTCATACTGAAACTTACCTTCTCCCTCTATGGTGAGTCGTGTTGCTCCATTGACACTACCGATTTTAGGTGTCACTTTTGTCACTCGCTGAGCGTCTGATTTTGCGATTGTACAAAATATATGTGTAAAAATGATTAGTCGTAAGATTGCCTTGACAGCACAACCATAAAATACAAAAGTGATTATCAAATATAGGAGGAAACCGTATATTCAGTTTTTTCCAGTACCTGTGGAACTCCAAAGCACCATATAAATCACAAGCGGCACTGGCAGCCGCCACGAGCACCCCATCGCTCCAACTTTGGCGCCTCGCAAATCGGTTTACAATGATCAGTCAATACTGATGAGGAAACAGACATAAAATGTCATAAGTCCGCACTGTTTTGCTTTGTGTTTTATGCGAGACAAACGGTGCATGACAATAGGCTATTCTGGGAAAAGGTAGAAAAAATTCTTTCCCATCTAAAACAAGTGACACTTCGTGTTAATTTACTATATGCAGAAACTGAAACACATTCACCGCTTAATCTTAACGTGATGAAATTGTCAAGCAACAATTACGGCATAAATGAAATGAATTATTTTACAGTTAGGTAATGGAATAGGAGATTTTAATAAAACAATTGAACAAAAACATATTTTATCTCATAGAGATGCAGCTGTTAATGGCAGACGTCTACTGTACCTGTATGCAACTTCTAAGTTACTCGTGTAAGTCGTCCTGTCGGAGGACCTTAACCAGTTGGTTTAACGTCGATAGTGCGCTCTCTCCTTATATAGAGACTGCCCCAAGAGGACAAACCAGGCAAAAAAATTGTTTTGCACGGTGATTTCAAAGCAGAAATGTACACTGAGTTCATAGTAGTTTAAACACTCGCAATAGGAGACTTGGTAACGTCATTAGATTGTCAGGTATCCAAGTAATGATAAGAGGACACAATCCTTAGTCTTGCCCACATCCTCGAGCAATTAGATCAATCTAATCTTCTCTTACGTGGGCAAAATTATTAATTAAAAAGAGTAGAACAGTGGGCCTTAGACATGAGCCAACAACAATTCGCCTAAAATATAAAAGCATAGGATATGAAACAACAAAGAAATCCTTCATTAATTTACCAGTAGCGACTTTTTGTTCTCAGGTACCCAGTTTCTGACCCAGACTCATTAATTTTGGGTAAACGGCTCGTGGACGACAAATTAAATGATGATCTTATATACAGGCCTAACATCTAACATTTAGTCATTCATTCCAACATCATAATTATTACAAACAGTTTTACAATTAGGAAAGCAAGTCTCATCAGTATGAGTATCATAATCAGGCAACAACCATTTTAGTTATTCTGTGTAAAGATACTGTTTTTACACTCTGTATACGGTCTTGTATAATGACTGAGAAATTTCGCAGTTAGCGAAGTGACATTTTCTCCATCATACTGTAAAAAACGCATAAGAACAAACACAGAACAACGGTCGTATCTCTGATTAAGAACACTCAAATTTTAATATGATAGAAAAGCTCCGTAATCCTGAGGCACTTCCACTTCAGGCTTAATCAGAGAAAAAATTAAGTATACCTTTACACCGGCAGTTCCCAGACTTTCTGTTAGTTCCAAATTATTGTCCTCAAGAATCCCCTTGAGATTGAAAATAAATTAATTTAATTTGACCTTGATGTTTAAAAAACAATTTTATGAACCCCCTGCAATTTTGCCACAAACCCAACCCAGAGTGGTTGGCAAACCATGTAGCTCCAGCACAGGATCCTTAACTAAGCAGACCCCTTCTGACACAGATCTTGAAATACCTGCTTGATAAATGTATCTTGTTAAATTTAAGATAACACTATTGTGTAACTGGTTATGCAAATTATATATAATTTTTTTGTTATGAATACCAGGTGTCAAGAAACACACCGGTCAAAAATTAAGTAACTACAGTTTCGGAGCCCATTGGAAACTATTTTGCACTTAGCAACATTCCTGGTGACAAATATGTGTGTGGGTGTATTCATTTTTACTATACTTAGTAAAGCCTGATGACAGACTATAATATTTTTTTTTTTGACAAAAACAATACAACATTGTTTAAGGGGAACACAAACATCAGTTTTCCATCAGTGTGCACTCCATTTTGTGCTCATATGTTTTGATCTATTTGTTTTTGTTTGTTTTACTTTAACAACTTTTGAGAGTGACAAGAAGGTGCAACCACCTCAAATAAATACACCATACCATACTAAGTATGGTAAACACTACAGGTTACAACTCTCACAAGGTGGAATGTTGAACTATAAAAAAGAATTGTAATTTTCTATGAAGGGTTCATCTTCACAGCCTCAGAGACAAGCACTGGAAATGACAAAAATGATTACAAAAATGAAATAAAAAAGCTCAGGTAACAAAAAACAGTCAAACAACAAAACATTTGAGTCATTCTTCCCTTGCTTTCTTTCCATTATTTTTATTTCATTTGAGAGTGTAACTACAGTCTTAGCAATTCTGCCAAAGAGGGGACAAAAACATTATTTCACCAAGTATTTTTTAAATATCACAGAACCTTTTCTCCTTTAGTAATTTTCATTCAGCTGTGAACGTACCTCTTCCTTTTGGTGTGATTTCCAGCACCAGGCCCTCCAGCACCAGGCCCTCCAGCCAGCCCCTCCAGCACCAGCCCCTCCAGCACCAGGCCCTCCAGCCAGGCCCTCCAGCACCAGGCCCTCCAGCCAGGCCCTCCAGCACCAGGCCCTCCAGCACCAGGCCCTCCAGCCAGGCCCTCCAGACCCTTTTATCGGATCATCTCTACAAACAAAAAACTGGTACAGGAAATCGATCAAGATTCATTTTAGTTTATCCTGAAAATTGTATGTATTCTTAAAAAAAATGTATTAAGGGGAAAGCAAACAAGCAAGCAAACAAACAACTAAAAAAATGTATATTTTTGGTGCAACCGAGTGAGTCAGAAGCTTATCAGTTCCCGACAGCACCTTATCTCTGCAGTGTGTTTTCAACTGCTCCCTCCACCCTCATGCCATTTGGCTCTACCCGTTCAACCTGGGGAGATTCCAAAGCAAAATATAGCCGCAAACGGCGATAGCACCACCGGCGATTCGAGATCCGTGACATTTCATCATCCACCAATGCACTCACATCTGACGTGTGTGCCAAATTGCATGGTAATAGCAACAGCTAAAAGGATTCTTTCTTAAAACCACTTGCTCAGGTATTGGCAAACAAACACAAATATTTCTGTTAAATTAATGTTCATGTGTGTCTTTAGACAATATAGACATCAGTGTCATGATTCTAAATCAAATCACAAAAAAAGGAAGACCTTTTGACATGTAAATGTCATTATACTCAATGACTACATACACTAACACATCTTTACACAACACCTATTCATGTAACATGCATTAGTACTACAAGCCCTGTGTGCTATGTAAATATGCATCTTACAAGTTTCTTTACTTCCATGTAAGATGCTAAATTGCATGTAATATCTCATTTTCAGACTTTGCCTTTACTTTACATGCAAGTGCTAAAAATAGTCAAGAGTTTTAAACATTGGAAGTATCAATTTTTGTGTATCGGCTACAAGGACACAGTTTTGGCATGCAAGTCATAATGCTCAAATTCTAAATATTTTGCACAGTTTACCCTTCATGAGCGAGTGTGTAGTGAACGACCATACCCCTCTTGGGTGCTGCGTCACACTGCATGCAACATTTAAAACTGTAAAGTTAGGGTCCGTTTGCAATGTGGACAGAATCAGTGTGAGTGACAGCAAATAGTAACCTACACTGTATGTTCAACATCATTAACAACACACTGATCAAGAGAAAACAGAGGCAGAAAACGTTACACCTCATAACGCAAGGTTATTCATAACAGGGCAGGGACAGCAGCGAGTTGCCTTTCGAACAAAAAAGTGATGGCCCTAAAGACTAGGCAACATAACGCACATACTCGTTATACTCCTATTGCTAAAAATGGTCATGTACTGGAATAGAGGCTAATTTAGACTCGTTTTCCTACTAATGCTTAAAATTGTCATGTACTGGAACAGAAGCTAATCTACCAATCCATATCACAATAGCCTGAAGACAAGGCTTTTACATAAGCCCGCTAACAGCACAGGCATAGTTTGCTGTTAAATACCACAGTAGCCTTGTGTTACAGCCTCAGTTGTTTCAGAAAGTAGCCTTGCCTATGTTTAAAGCGCACCACGGGCTAGCATAACATGCTAATCGTTCCTTGCAAGAAATTAGCTTTAATGATAATCCAATCTGAATATGATGGTAACTACACATCCATATATATTGTGTTCATTTGAGACAGCAGTGTTTTGTATTGAAATATTGTTGAGATTGGATCCATGAAAGTTGTGGATCAAGACATTGGGCTACATTGTCATAACCAGGGCCGGATCATGGTCCCAACAGGCCCCTGGGCACACGTCTTTGGCACCTGCTACTTCGCAGCTCATTTTTTAATCTACCTAAAAGACAAAATATCTGCTCATCCTGGCAGTTTGTCACTGGCAAAGTTAAAAAAATCCAAAGTGCCACAAAAACATTGGGGAACCCTGACTGCAGATGAAGTACCTGCAACATCTCAAGCAGTTCAGTTGGGCACTTCTCACTCTCAGAGTAAGACATGAAAGACTTGAAATGGATGAGTTCAGCTCATGCTTTAAGCATGGAGGGGCCCAGTGGCCCTAGTGGTCAGATCACGCTTTAAGCCCCTGGGGCCTGGGGGCCCTCACCTTGCAAGTGCTGGGGGGCCCTAGTGGTGAGCTCACATTTTAAATACCAAGGGGCCTGGGGGCCCTCACATAGTAAGTGCTGAGGGATTTGGGGGGAGGGGGGGCGTAGTGGTTAGCTCAGACTATAAGCACCACGGTCACCTATACCCTCATGCATTACCGTTAACACCGCAGCAACAGCCAAGAGACCTTGAGAAAGCCATGACGGCACAAAAATTGGATGGAAAGAAATAAGGTGATCTTGCCACTGTTATTGTGCTAGTAGTTATTTGTCTTATTAAAGACTAGCTGGCTATGTATTGCAGCAGTTAAGTACAGATACAGTTTCACATTGCATTGTCAAGCATCAGCCTTACATGCGCAACGACAGGAACTGAAAGTAACATAGGCTACACTTAAATTTCCCCATAAGTTAGGTGGGCAATGAACCCCAACCCCGTCTTTTGAAAACCAAAATATTGTCACCCTGCCTGAACCGTCTGGGAGCACGATAGCCAAGATGGGTGAAAAAGCCACTCTTTCTGTTGCCAGATGGTAGTGCTATATCAGAGTGACACTCTGGGCATGCAGATATCCTCATAACCATCATAACCAGTAACCTGTGAAGTTTGATCCGTATTAAGCAATGCCGGGAGAATTTACGACACATTCCTGTTTGTGTGGCAAGACGTATAAACTATCATCATTTTGCCATTTCAACACCTTGCAAGATATCAAAAATTCCTTCGCAATTTAAATTCTGCAACATCTTTGACATCCTATATAGCAAACCTGACATGAATCCAATGAACTGGGAGGAGAAAGTCAAAATGTAACACGTGTCAAAACGCACGGCTAACACATGGCTAATACACTGTAAATGCAGATTTGTTCGTCTTGGGGAGACCCACCTGCCTACAATATTTGGTGCGTGAAGGTGAAACTACATGGCAGGCACAAGACTCAATGTAATATGGACGAGCGCTGGCCAAGCCTCTGTCCCTGAGTAACTGTCACAAGTACTGATGTGTGCACTGAATTTCATGAGTTTTCACCCATGGGAACCACTTCAAAAATGGTCAAGTATTGAAGAAAAAAAATAATCCTTACAAAAAAAATAGGGCCTTGCACCTCTGGTGGACACCTCTGGTGCAGCAGCCCCGGGGCTGGGCCCTAATGTTAAACCAGGGCATGTGGCCATTCTCTTTCGACCCATATTTAGGATATATTACGTAGTTGAGAAAGAAGATTATGGATACATTGTTATAATCACCCATCTCAAAAACTTTCTGACTGATGGCAGCCTTCCATTCACTGCTTAAGTTCGACCTACATTAAGAATAGGATTTTGACTCTGAACTGAAATCAGGCATTGAATATAATTCGCTTTACACAAAGATTCATAAAAATCACCCATTTTACTGACAGCTGTAGTTATTCGCTAGACAATACTAGCCTAGCGTAAATTATATAAAGCAAGCAGCAAATAAAGTACATAATTGGGAGGAAAGGCAAATAGTAATATGCAGACATGCAACAAAAAGTCACAACTACAACACACACTTCCTGAATACTTCTGTGTTTTAATGAACTCATGAGTCACCGAAATTTTCAGCACATAGTTTAAAAACTGAAATGAAGAAAGTTATTTGTTCAAGCAAAACGGCTAAGTCAGCTGAGGGAAATGTTACACTGATTTTCCGATCTCTTCGTGTAACTTGATGATTTCAGGAACGTTAAAGATTTAAAGACAGGATTTATAATGCAGCTTAGTATTTAGGAGAACTTTTAATAATGACGGTTCTAAACAAATTTACAGATAAAATTGAGTTTTGGCGATACTCTCAATAACGAACAACATATCCCATAATCCTTAGACTCGTTCCGTCTCGAAAGTACTCCGGGCCACCAAACAGGAAGCACTGTAAGCACATTATATTTTTTTGTCCCCCCACTGCTCCTAACCATAGGTAGCTAGCTAACGAGTGTGTATTAGAAGTTTAGCCGTTATTTCGCAACATACTGGTGTGCTGCCACCACACATATTATTAGCCTATAACTTATTTTGTTTAAAAATACAGCATCTAATATGGCTTCTCCAAATTATTCCCTGAAAGTTAACAGACAGCTCTTGGATCCCAGCTTTGAGAGTTACAGACTGTCCCTGGACCCCATTCCAACTTACAACGTTGTGCTTGATGCGGGTGAGAAATAAATTACTAGTTGCTCTCTGGGTTTTTATTCACCCTTAAAATAATCAGTTGAGAAAACCACCTGAGTCAGTTTGTGGTCATTACTGCTAATGGCATTTTAGAGCCCTCCAAAAGGCGCCTTGTAGAAGAATGAATGGACACTGGCTCTTGTAAATGTGTCTTAACCGTTACAGTTGATACAAAAGCACGGGAAATTTAAACTATAATACCGAAATAATCTATTAAGTTCATTTATGAGTGTACACTGCGTGACCAATTTATGTTATAAGTTCAGAGCCTAGAATTCGTAACTACATCCCATGACAGCTGGTGATGTGTCTTCAGTCACATGAATGTTGGTCATTGTAATCCACGAAAGGCTCACTCGTTCTGTAGTTCTGTGATGCTTCCCATGTGAGAAGAAGCTCATTATTACTACGTATGTGCAGGTGTCAGAATTTGGGAGTAGAGTAGCAAAGCCAATCACACAACAATAAGGTTTTTCAACTGGTCCTTATTTCATTTCTTTCTTTCTCTTAGCTGTTGCTGAGGTTAAACTTAAAGACAATCAATACACTCTGGAACACATGAGAGCCTTTGGTATGTACAACTACCTCCACATTGACCCGTGGTATGAAGACAGCGTTTACTTCGTAGACTGCAAAGGACGAGTGCTCAATCTGACTGTGACCTTGGTAAGCTTCACACGCTGTTCTGTGACTCTATGTTTATAATTAACGTGGGGTCTTCTAATTAAATGATAATGAAGTGACACCCTGTGTCATTACTGCACATTCCTCAAAACAATACCCTCATATACTGCTCCTCCAAATGTAACAGGCAATTTTAGCATGTATTGTAGTTTGGAAAGAATATTCAAACTGTAATAAAAGTACAGGCCCACGTGCCAGTATTGTCTCTAATTTTAAAATTGCCACTTACATGAACCTGTATTGATATTTTCAAGTGTAATCTTGGAGCCAGGTCCACTTCAGGATTAGTCAGGGAAAAAATAGAAGTATACATTTAGATCAGAGGTTCCCAGCCTTTTTCTCAGTTCAACCCCTTTGTTCCAAAATATCATCCTCAAGCACACCCTTGAGATTTTAAAGAAATGAATTTAATTTGGCATTGATGTTTCAACAACAATTTCATGAACCCCGTGCAGTGCTGCCACAAACCCAGAATGGTTGGCAAACTCCTCAGCTGGGTGCCTGTGATTAAGACTGTAG